>NC_043998.1:5400000-5612500 GCF_902150065.1 Myripristis murdjan
GGCGATGGAGCTACTGCGCAATCTCTCACCGTGCGCCATGTTAATGTGGCCACAGTTCCATCTATGTTCGTGAAAATGGGGAATCAGTACACACCAGGATTGTGGAATTACTTTCCTGGAATCACTTAGTGTGCTTTAAATATCTAGCAGCGTGGGAAATCTGGCAAAGGACTGAAGGGAAGCGAGAGGACTTGCTCCAGAGTGGCACCCACACTGGAAATGATGGATTATCAACAAAGGTAAGGGCACCATGTTTCTAATATAGCAGACAGCGATTAACACAAGCATAAGTGGTGCTGTAACCCCGTTGTAGCTAAACTGCTGCTCTAATGTTTATTATGTGGGAAATGAGAAGCCCGAGTTCTTGAAGAAATGGCAATTAGAAATCCAAACCATCCGTATGGTTTTTCCTGCGCCATTTGAGCTATTCACAACCAGTTGCTGAACTGTCTGCTTAACCCGCAGGGAGCTGCAGCAGCATCAGTGGAGCCCAGAGGCCAAAATGCACGCCTGTTTCTTTCTTTCTTCCTTTCTTTTCTTTTCTTTTCTTTTTTTTTTTACTTAAAAAGCAGGAAAAAAAAAACGCGTGCCGAGGTTGGGGCCTGTGTGACTGACTGAATGTATCGAATATAACGCAGGGCTGGTTTCGGCTGCAGGCCAGGCAGGCTTCACTTTGTTGTTGTTGCTGATGATGATGGTGATAATGAAGATGATGATGCTGATGGCTGGTGTGGTGGTAGGCATGTGGGCCTGTGCTGCTGCTGAGACATGCTTTAAGCAAAAAATCACCTGTGATTTAAGGCAGACATCCGCCTTTGAGCCTACTGGATAAGAATTTTAGGAAGTCAAGCGCATTTTGCGTGGTGCCGTCTGATCCTGCAAAAACACAGTATCCAAATGTTTTAGAGATGGACTCCATTTCCAGATTTGTTCAAATATTTTTGATTTGGCGAAATAAACAGCAAATAAACGCTGCAATGAATAGGGCACAGTTATTCTGCAAGGGCTTTGTCCAAATGATGTGTCTTTTTCACCACCATTTCGACGAGATGTGAATGAAAGTTTTGGGCCTGTTTCATGCTGACGCTGCCAGTTTGATCAACATTTGGCATAAAAACATGAAACTGTCTGGCAAACTCGCCCTTTTGATTGCACTTGCCAAATGCTGTAATAAGGCTGCAGGGGTTGTGGCCTGGTTAGGGACTGCACTAGTTGCCTATTCATGCCTGAGATTTACATTTTTAATTATCCAAATGTTTTCGAGATGGACTCCATTTCCAGATCCGACCTGAGAAGCTTTATAACAGGATCACACTGGAATTTCAACACAAGAGAGGAATCGAATCGTTCAAGAAAGTCGTTTAACAAGGACCGCTTTAATTTTTCTGCTTTCAGTTGTTCAAAACACATTTTTACATCTTAACAGTTCAGAAATAAATTACATTAAATAATATATATATATATATATATATATATATATATATATATATATAAAATTATGAGATAAACTTGCGTATGCATTTGACTTGGGTTGAATGAAATTTTATTTTCTAAGGAATGGGCCGATTAATCCAATTAAACAGGCACAGAAGTGAAAATGTAGTATAGCCAATTTTAGGCTTACAAGGATGTACATGACAACAATTAATTTAACATTTTAATAATAATTATTATTATTATTATCATAATTCTTCTTCTTATTATTATTATATAAAATCTTACCACAAACTGCCATGAGTGCAGGCTCCCACATAAATAATATTAGCTTATTTCAGTGACTTCGAATAACAATGATAATAAAATCATATAACAACAACAACAACAACAACAACAATAATAATAATAATAATGATAGATAGATAGATAGATAGATAGACAGATAGATAGATAGATAGATAGATAGATAGATAGATAGATAGATAGATAGATAGATAGGCCTACATATAATACATAATAGGTTTAATAATTCACAAATAGACAGTGATATTGAACAGTTCCTTATCCAAACAAGCGGTGTAATTTACTTACATCATTTCTCATATTTTGAAAATGTGACATCAGTTCAGTGTCCACCTCGTCAGGCTTGATAAAAACTGGTGATCTATCTGGTAGCGTGTCCTCCTCTGCTTTCCTCACGTCCTCACAGACTACAGTTGTTAGAGGGGAAACAGAAAGCAGCGTGAACACAAGCCCTTAATGAAAGGAATGTCCACAGTTTAGCATGGCTTTATGGTGATGTTTGAGGTTTCACCTCGGGCAGCTGGATACTTTCTTGATTATAAAATGACAATATTTTGTGCGTGTCAACAGGTCTGAGCACATTTACAATGTGCCATTTAAATATCCCAAAAGCATAATGGAAGTAATGCTTAGACGCACACACACGCGCACGCACAGAGGGGAGAGAGAGAGAGAGAGAGAGAGAGAGAGAGAGAGAGAGAGAGAGAGAGAGAGAGAGAGAGAGAGAGAGAGAGAGAGAGAGAGAGAGAGAGAGAGTTCACTAATGCCTAATTTTCGCGCAAACCACTGCGCAAAGTGTTTTGCCATGTTTTTATATTGCATATAAAAAGGACTGTGTGTGTGTGTGTGTGTGTGTGTGTGTGTGTGTGTGTGTGTGAGAGAGAGAGAGAGAGAGAGAGAGAGAGAGAGAGAGAGTTTGTGTGCTTGCTTGCCACGGAGCGGAGAACGGGACCTCTGCCTGTTTTATTGGATTGTGCAGTATTTGCACTCAGCGAAATGATGTGTGATTTCATGTGGAGTTGTCCTCAGGAATGTTTTTATATGTATTTTGCATGAGTCCGAGCATCTCATCGCATGTGTGTGTACATGCGTGTGTGTGTGTGTGTGTGTGTGTAAGCCCGACAAGCTCGAGCGCTTCATTTCGATTCACCGGGGACCCCTGCGCGCAACAAGAGCCCCCCATGGGTGCAATAGTGCAACCACAGACGCCAGTGATTGGCCAGAGGTTGATCAGATGGTACAGTTCCCCTCTGTATTCAGTGGCACCTCACAACCCCCCCTTTCAGCAAAAACCAAATCTCCGATAAAGTAATGGCAAAACCACTTGGACTATAAAAGACAACAAATCATATTCCTCCGGAGTATATACACCCCGTTGTCCACCCAATGAGTTCCTATTTTGTTAACTCAACTTTTCCCGTGTCTCTACCGGGAGGACAGGACTCTCTCCTGGGTCAGATACCGTTATATTCCTCGGGATACACCGATCCGTTAAGACACTACTCCAACGCGGCCACATATGGAGCAGCCAACATGCAGGAGAAGGTTTATCCCGCCTCGTACTACCAGCAGACGGGCGCCGCGGCCGCCGCTATCTACGGCCGGGCCAGCGGCGGAGCGCCCTGCGACTACAACCCGGTCGGGACTTTCTACAAGGACACTGAGGGCTCCTGCGCTTTCTCCAGCCGGGAGGACCAGCCGCTGTTTGTCACTCAGGACCATCAGCAGCGCAAGTCGGAGTGCCCGGAGCAGACTGTCAACATGAGCAGCAGCATTGACGACAAGTCCTCCTCTCTGATCTACCCGTGGATGCAGAGGATGAACGCCTGCTCCGCCGGTGAGTGGAAAGTGCACGCGCTCCTCTTGTATTGTGTCACGCTGCCTTGAGGTAAAGAGCGCAAGTTAGACAGGATCCTGCTCCGTGATGGAGTGAGCATCCCGAACCGCAGACAGAGTTGCCTGGTAGTTGTGAAAAGCTTGCAATATACTTAACAACGAAGCTTGACTTCGTTTAGCATCACAATAGAAATAATATGTTACATCAGAAATGACATCGAACAAATTAGTTGATTATAGAGCCGACAGCGACCATTTTTAGTCAGTAAGATTATTGATGGCGACACTGACGAGCTCGTTTTACAGAGCGCGGATAGCGTCTTCACGCGCCTCAGGACTTTGGCTGCATCTTCATCATAGTCATCGTCGCCACGCGCACGCACACGCTCGCGCACAGGCCACACACACACACACACACACACACACACACACACACACACACACACACACACACACACACACACACAAACACACACACACACACACACACACAAACACAAGCTGGGCCTACAAGCTCAAGCTTTGATATATCATATGACATTTCAGAGTAGATAATTCTCCTTACACGGAAAAGAACTGTAATAATCCCATCCTCAATCTTATCATCAATTTTACAACGACATAAAAATATCGCAGAAACACTTTAACATAACATGCGGCTAAAAGGTCATAAAATAGCTAACAGCTTATATCAAAGGAGATAGGCCTATTGTGTGTGTGTGCATGAGTACACACACACACACACACACACACACACACACACACACACACACATATATACATATATACATATATTTATAGTATGCACACAAATAAATACAGATAGATAGATAGTCTATGTGTTTCGTATTCATATTTATATATTTATATAGGCTAAAACATGCGATAGGCTCACTAAAGTGAGTATTGTCTCGTGTGCTCTGACTCGCTATAGGAATATTGTAGTGATATCACAGAAGGAAAAAATGACGCACAAAAATGTCACAGTAAACTCACTTGCGCACCACAGACACGCTGCATCTCTATAGAAATACATGAATGCTGTGTTCATAGGAGATAAAATAATTATCTAATGGTTAATAATAATGTTTTGAACAGCTGACATATATTTGTTTCGAAGGAACTGGTAATTTTAAACTATTATACCACAGACATACTGCGCATTTCTGTTTGAATGTTATAGGAATTTTACGTACAATAAAGTCACTATTACGTCAAGAATATAATTCTAAAATTATAGGCCTAGGAAAACATGAGATTTTGAGTATCTTATGATAAGATCGCTATAAAGTGACCACTGAGTGACCTTCTCCAGACATCTTACATACAACCCTATGATCATATCATAGTAGCCTATTATAATCATATCAGTGGAGATAATATGCAGCTATTGTAAGTGTGGCAAGGCCTGCACTATAACTGTTGTATGGCTACCGCGACAGACATACCCCTACTGTAGGAATATATAGCCTAGGGATATCATAGGAGTTCACAGGAGATTAAAAATTCTTTAACGAGCAGGGAGATTTAAAAATACTATTAAATTCATGAATGAATATCACAGACACACTTGAAATCCACATTGGATCGCAATGTTAACATTATTATCCAGCTATTTTGAGATGAAACACACCTCATTAGCCTACTTTACAATGTTCTAAATTTCCACTTTATTGCATTTTAAATATGATGACTTAGACCAAATTGTTGATGCAAAACAATTCCAGAGAGGCTGTTTATCTTTAATACCAAAATTCAAATTTGGCATTACTTAAAATATTTGACTTTTTTCCCCAGGTCCATTTGGTAACAGTGGACGCAGGGGCCGACAAACCTACACCCGCTACCAGACCCTGGAGCTGGAGAAGGAGTTTCACTTTAATCGGTACCTGACCAGGAGGCGCCGGATAGAGATCTCCCACGCCCTGTGCCTCACGGAGAGACAGATCAAAATCTGGTTTCAAAACCGCAGGATGAAATGGAAAAAGGAGAACAAACTCCTCAATCCCACAAAAACAACCGAGGAGGAGGAAGAGACGGAGAAAAAGAGCTAAAAGGACACTGGCCTTTACTTGTGTGTGCACCCTCCCAGACATCACAGCCCACAAGTTGAGGAATGTGAAGATGATGTACGATTTCTCTGTAGATAAAGTGCTGCATATCACATGTTAGAGACGTGTAGAGTGATAGACTTTATTTGAGTATCTGCACGGTAATGTCTGTATTAGGTTAAAACCAGGTCCTCCTCTGTTTGTCCTTGTGCTTGTGTGTTTCTTTAGGGGACTATGCAAATCTGCCAAATGTAAATAATTTTTAGTGTTTAGTTTTCAACAATGTTGTTACCTCATCATCGTAGGCCCACTAAGTTTTTTGTTCCCCCTCCTCCTTGACATTAAAAGAGGCTTTGTCTTACTGTACATCGTGTGGTGTAGGCTAGTTGTTCTATAGTCTATAGGCTTGTTGTTTACAGCTGTGCCATGAACAGTTTAAAGTTTTGTACAGATAAGAAATGTTACATGTTATTTATTGTTCTTCACCTGTGTTCAATGCACATCCGGATACTGTGTGCAATATTTTGTTTAGGAAATTGTACATAGAAATAAAGGCTTTTTGATGTACATACACTGGAAAATCTTGTGGTGTCATTGCTTACGACAAAAAGCTGCGTGCTATATTATTATTATTATTATTATTATTATTATTATTATTATTATTATTATTATTATTATTATTGGTGTCCATAGTGCGCTTAAATATTTGTACCTCCTAGCTAGAAAAACTGGTTATATCATTTCAATTCATATACATTTCGGTTTAATTCTAGTCTCAATAATAAAATAATTCTAATTTGGTGCACTGCACATTAAACTGCAACATTTTAGTTGGTAAGTCTTTATTGTGTGTTACCTGAGCCTTTTGTGGCCTACACTATTAGCACCTTACATAAATGATAAATGGCTCCGAGGCCTGACAGCTTATCCCGGCAGGGCGTTACCCTGATTGTCCAGAAGATGGCGCTCTCTACCTGCATGGCTAACAGGGCGCAGTGGGGAGGCACCATTGACTGGAGCCTAACGACCATTATTTCGTCATCATTTGTAACCATGGAGCATGAATTACCTCTTGAAGTCATCAGTGAGGATTTACGACTGGTCAACAAAGGCACGTGATTCCCGAACGCTCTCCCATATTTGGCCGCATACCTGGCAAAGTACAGTAGGGCTTCATTGCTTATAATTCATGATTGCATCCATAAATCGTGCAAGCACACAGGATTATAGCGACAAAGATCTACAAATCGAGGCTTTAAAAATCCAAGCAAATGAGCTCTTACTTTGTAAACTCGTTCTCAGGGCGCTATCCAAATGGCTCCGACTATCAGTTACTAAATTATGGGACTAACGGCGCTGTGAGCGGCTCGTTCAGAGACCCTGGCACCATGCACTCCGGGTCTTTCGGCTACAACTACAATGGCATGGACCTAACCGTGAACCGCACCAACACCGGCAGCCACTTCGGGGCCGTGGGAGACGATGCCCGGGGTTTCGGGCCGGACGCCCGGTACAGACAGACACCCAACTGCTCGCTCTCATCTCCAGATCCGGTGACGCCGTCGTGCGCCACGGCCAGCCGGGAGCCCCTGGAACTAAAAAGCTCCTCTCCTCCATCTGACCGGAGCACGACCTCGACCGGCAACAATCTCAACAAAAGCAACAGCGCTCATTTCACAGAGATAGAGGACACCAGCGTCGCCTCCGAGACCGAGGAAGGCGCACACAGCAGCGGCGGATCCAGCACGGCACCCCGGGCGCAGCAGCACCAGGAACCCAACGCCACCTCCTCAACTCCCACATCAAATGATTGCCAAACGCCACAAATATTCCCCTGGATGCGGAAACTGCACATAAGCCATGGTATATATACATATAATACTATTTTGTTGTGAAGGATGTCACGCTGTCGTTTGGTGAAGTGTCATAAATCTGTCAAGTGTTGCATGAGTGAGCCAGGGTCGGTGTGGATGAGAGACGAAAGGCAATATTTGTTAAGTCCTTAAGAGATAGTTTGACTTTGATGGGGTCCAGGTTAATTGCCGGTAAACTGGGCATAGCCTAAAAGATAATGTAGGATTATTTGTGAAATATGTGGATGGGATTTTGTATTTAGCCTAAATGTTGGAAATTGTAAGGTTGGCTGTCGGCGGGGCTGGACAGAAGAAAGGCAAAAATCACGGAGTCTTGTCTGTTTTATGTGTTGTTGTGTTGAATGCATGTCTCCCTACATTAGCACATTTCATGTTGTGACCCCTTTGCCCATGATAACTCACATCATCACGGTGTAGCCAAACTAGCAGACCATTTCCCCCTGTTGTTGTTCAGTGCAGCTGCTAATTTTCTGGATTTTCTATGAAATTGTAGATATGACTGGACCTGATGGGAAAAGGGCCCGAACTGCGTACACCCGCTACCAGACGCTAGAGCTGGAGAAAGAGTTTCACTTCAATAGGTACCTAACCAGACGGCGGAGGATAGAGATAGCCCACACCCTGTGTCTCTCGGAAAGACAAATCAAAATCTGGTTTCAGAACCGCAGGATGAAGTGGAAGAAGGACAATAAACTGAAAAGCATGAGTCTTGTAACAGGAGGGAGCGCCTTCCACAACTGAGTTTTGCATAACTTGGGGAATAAAATAATAATAATAATAACAAAAAAAAAAAAAGAGAAATCCATGAGTACTGTAAAGCTATTGAAACCGCAGCACCTTCCAGCATGCTATTGTGATAGACAAAAAAAAAGTATTCTGTGGTCTTAAAATGGCATTTTTAGTTTACTGTTGTTGTACTATGATAGCTTAGATGTCATTATTTGGAAAATAATAAGAGATGTAAATATTATTGGGGGTATTAATTGTCCATGCTCTTTGCTCTCTTGAAGGTCGCCATGTTTCACTTGAGCTCTTTATTGTGTAACTTCTTGACGGTCTAACAGGAGTAAATTCAGTGTACAGTTTAAAAGTTTCCAAACCATATGCTGCTCTTCATTGAATGTAAACCTAATGTATGATGGGGCCATTCAAAGCGCTTTAGTGTAAGTTTTAATGCTATTTTGATGGTTATCTTGTGGCCAGACCATAACTTTCATAAACAAGCCAATGTGTAGCTATAGAATATTTTGTGCATCTATTGTTTAGAACTAATTATGAGCAATGCAAATGTACTCAACCTGTCAATGTGATAAATTTTTAGTGCAAAGGGTTATTCTGTGGATAGGCAGTGATGTAAGCTTTTCTCGCCAATAAGCTTTTTGTATTTGTAAGTGAACTCATAGCGCTTGAAATAAAGTTTCTCTCAGTTGCTTTGAATGTGTTTCCAGAGTGTATTATCAATTAGCATTTTATTTTGGAAAAAAAAAATCCTCAGTCATATTTAGGCTCTTGTAACATCCAATTTCAAAGAGGAAGCGCAGTAATAACTTAAAGACTGCTCGACTCGCATGTAGCACATATTTGTTAATGATTAACCATAAGGATCTGTTAAAGTGTCAGACGCACAGCAGAAACATAGGCCAAATTATTTGATGCCATCGGACAACTTTTGGTTTTACATAAAGAGAGTGAGAGAGAAAACACAAGAAAGATTTGGCATTTAAAACTTACCTCCTCTGACCTCTACGCTGCCAAACTGCTTGTTTGCTTGTTGGAAATAGTCTGGTGATTAAATCCAAAAGAGTGGGCTTACAGGTATAGACAAGGCACGAAGTTGGCAAAAATCCCCTTTACCAAAGATTGTATAGGCCTATATTACTTACAGACTGTGAAAAGTCACGTGAGGTCCATAAAGTTGGTTTTATGGTTTTGGGGAGTAGACAATGTACTATATAATTCACAACCTTGAATGAAAGTGACGGCTTAACTGCATGGATGGGACTGGAAAGGCTGGACTGGGGAAGTGGTGTCCAGTCATATTCTCCAATCTGCTGGAAACTTGGACTAATTGTTTCTACAAAATACCACACACATACTTTCTAAAATATTATCCTGAAATGTCTAAACATTAAGGTTTTTTCTTCAAATTCCTGTCGCACTTAATGTCATCTTGGCACTTAGCCTACAATTAAATGACAAAGGGAGGCTTCGTACAAAATTTTATCTCCAGAAGAATACTAAGGCTACTATTTGACACTTTTATGATTTTTATTAAAGTGTTAAAACTTGTTCTGTTTGAAAAATACTTTATACAGTAGTTGCTGCTTATCCTTTGGAAATATTGATTACCCATGGTTTAGGTTTCTCGTATTTAAAAAAATGGAAAAGGAAAAAGGAAATTCAAGGTGCTCTGCTTCCGAAACGCAATGTGATATTGAGTAGAAAACCCTCAACAGTCGACCTTAACACTAATATAAGAGCTTTTATGGAGCTGCCATGAAACGAACTTGAGCAAGGTCTTGGAGTGATTTATCCCGATCTATCAAGTCACTGAGCGGGCAAAGGTGAAGTCTCGGACAACTTTGGGCTGGACACAGGCTTCAATTGACTCAAATAAATAAATCACAGGCTATATTCTATGGTATATGCTATAGTCTATCAACAAATAAAAATTAAATAATGCAATCAGTGTAGTTTCAAAACTAAAGGCCATGCCTCTTAGTCTGCAACGAGACTTCTGCAATATTTTCAAAGTCTTTTCAAACTCATTTCAGGTAAAAACTAAACCAATGGAGGGCTATATGGGTCCCAGACATTTTCCACATATTCATAACTATTAAGTGGCAATTTAACCAGCGTAATGAGTATTGCATATTGATAGGGGTAATCTGTACCCGGATCTCATGCATAATTCATACCGTCGGGATCATCGCTGGGTCAGTAGACGACAGACTACCGCCGCAGATGCAGCAGAAAGCGCAGGCTTGGCTCAGAGCTGATAGAGTTTGCACTGTCACCACCAAGACTCAGAAGACTCACGCCTGTGCAAAAAACAGGCAGGAGAGTAGGTCTATCTTTATTTCACTTTCAAATGAACTACATAACGACTGTGATCATGGTAAAACATTATGACATAATAGGTAATTTTAACAGAATTTTATTCCAGAGGTTCCTGTTTTGCCAAGTTTCGTTTTTTTATTGTCTGAAACTATATATGGACAGTGATACACACATAAATAAAAAAGGTAAACCACCCTAAGGCAACACAACAGCTATTATTAAGAAAAATCAATTTTCAGAATTATAATAACAGTATTCCAGAAAGCATCACCTTATTAAAATCACCTATCATTGTGTAACTTCATTTTC
This sequence comes from Myripristis murdjan, assembly GCF_902150065.1. Classification (NCBI taxonomy): domain Eukaryota; kingdom Metazoa; phylum Chordata; class Actinopteri; order Holocentriformes; family Holocentridae; genus Myripristis; species Myripristis murdjan. Next base: position 5,410,871 of record NC_043998.1, read on the forward strand.
TATGCAATGCATTTATGTAATTAAGATTTATCCATGGTCTAATAAAGGAATGCAAAGGGGTGAATAAATAAAGGCAAGTATAGGCCTAAAATTAGTTTAGTTTACCCTTCACCGCATCCCTTTCAATAGATCTAATTAATTTCGGCCTCCCTATGCTCAGGGCTGTTTATTGAAATTTAATGCAGTGTGATTATTTTAATGATGATAAAAACACATGACAGAAATGTCACCTTGAACGTTTTTGAGGACGAGCAACGCATTCCTTCTTGTTAGTTTTATCGTGCCACCGTGAACATTTGGCAGACTGCTCAGTCTGTGGTGATGTAAGGCACCTGTAGTGCCAGCAGAGGGCGCCTCAGACCGGTCTGGATAATGATGGATGGTTTCTCAACTACGGCTCTTATCATCGGGGGCATGTAGGTTACAGCAGAACACAGAAAAGCCATGTCATTTCCAGCCTGTTTATTACTGTCCTTAAAAAAACAAGTTTGAGTTGCGAGCATAAGCCTTAATTCATGACAGTCTTCTTTAAAGTGAAACCGTTACACTGCTCTGCATCCCTTTAATCTGGCAAAGACAGCAATGGGCTATATGGCCTCAAATTGCCTTGGCTATTCATTTAAAAAGCCTACGCTTAATTCCAATACAAGCGGCGTAGAAGTTGTTAATGTGGGGCCTGGAGGGGGGTGAAACTCAGGTCATAGCGTCAACAAATATTAAAATGTCCGCGGAGTTCTTCGTCAAGACCACGATGCGAAGCTCCTTCAGAAGTGAGGAAACTCTGAGATAATGTGCACACAGGCTGTTTGTATATAGCCTACACAGTGGCGAAAAATCACTATAATGCTCCTATAGGGACTCATAGGCTGCAGTGTCTGTGGCTACTTAATAGTGAGTTTACAGTGATCTTATAGTGGGTTACTTAATGGCATTTTATCGCCAAAGGTATCTCTGTAATATTCTTATAGAATAGACCTATTTTCTTTCTTGTGATATTTAAGCCTATAGTATCTGTCTAAACTTGATCAAAGGGTTAAAGTTATTTTTCCTAACGGTGTAGAAATGTCTAATGACACACAGCAGTTTGTTTCAGTTTCAATAAAAGAAAGACGCAGGCCTAACAGAAAGAGAGGAGGGTGGTGTTGCACAAAGCCGGAACAAAGGTCAACTTCAGTAAATTATTTAATGTTTGAAATGTTGCCGTTAGCTACATTTACAGGCGAGGACAAAATGCACAGGATGCTCTGAATCTCGTCAATATTCATAATTTTAAAGGAGCTGCACCTTCTGCTGCCTGCCAGGCCCTCACTGACTTCCTGTCATCTATATATACCCTGTAGATCCGAATTTGTGTAAATATACCAGCAGTCACAAATTCGCACCTTGGGGAGTATGTAGTTGATGACACTTCACCTCGGGGAGGACAAGAAGATGGGTCAAGACGTCATGGGACGTAATGGCCATGGACACACGCAGATCTTGTAGTTTGCTGAGCAATTGCAAGAAGTCCAATTTTGGCTTTCTTTCTTTCTTTCTTTATTATAGAAATGTAATCATTTACCATTTCAAGGAGAAAAAAAAATATCCATATGCAAGCCAATTTAGTGATTTAGGCATAGGCTATATAGCATAATAATTGACCACTTTGACCAAATAATAATAATAATATCCTGGCAAATGTTATTGGCAGTTTTTTTTACAATTAAATTATCGCTCTATTGTCAAAATAGCCTAATAATACTTTAAAAAAAAAACAAAACAAAAAAAAAAAACAGCGACTATGAGACTATAGAAACTCTGCAACTCTGCTTTACAGTGAAAGACCTATTTTCTCTAAAAACAATTTTACACTTTTTTTCTTCAAGAGAGCAGCCCTAAATGATGTTTTGATGTTGTAAGCCTACACTAAGTCAATTTGATGCGTGCCTGTATAGGCTGTTTGAGAATATGGCATCTGTGAAAGTTTCAAGAGAGGCCTTCAGTGTGGGCATTGTTCAGGTAATCATTTATCATGTCTTTTCCTCGGTACACTGTTGCCATGTAGATAGTCGAGGAGGAGTTAGGAAGCAGGGAAATCTGAGGACCTTGCAGCCTCTTTGCAAGACTCGCCGTGCGGACGAGGAAAGCGAAACAGCAGTTTAAAAAAAGATGAGACCGAAAAAAGTAAGTTTTCTAAAGCGATATGATGCATAACCGTGGTGATTACGGGGCTGGGTAAAGACTTTGGATCGCTTGGGCTGCAATTTGAGAGAAAAATGTCAGAGTGACGGAGTACAAATTAGATGACAAGTGCTGTAGGCCTACCATGGTAAGACAACACATCCTGGACCCATTTGTTAAGTTTTTTTTTCTTTCAAGTAGCCTATGTCTTTAACAGAGTGGGGCTGCTATTTCTTTAACACATATCCATATGAACTAACAAAGATTTCCCCCACATCTGTAGGCCTATATGCTTTTTGAGGGAGTGAATTCAATTGGAAAGTTGCTGCTGCTCTGTTTATTCAACTTTCTTTGAATTACCTCAGAGTAATAAATCCTCTCTTGGACACATGTTTCCTTCAGCTAATTGTGAGAGAGGTTGCGGTGCGGTGCATTTGTCAGGCCCGCAGCATCCTTCAAGCTCCTCAGACTGGCGGGGGGATCCATCACAGATAAGACAAGGCAGCCTGAAGAGTCTGGATCTTGTATGGCTCTGATGATGATGATGATGATGGTGCCGATGATGATGATGATGCTGATGATGATGATGGGATGTAAAGTGCAGCTCGATGTGGTCACAGAGGAATGTAGTCATATAGGGCATGGAAACTGAATGACAGTTGAGCTCTATATGGATCAGACATGCATTTGGAGTATGTCTTGATTCAGTGCACTGCCTATCATGTCAGTTCATCTGCATTTTCCCCAGGCCTCCTCCGCTCCGGTTCACATATCGGACGACGGCTTTGATTTAATGTGATCTGTAGAGACTGTGTTAGCGCTGAGGCTCTTTGTATTTATACGGCACTTATTATATTTATCCCCATATTGGGACATATGTGCTATCAGCGAGATTTATGGCCCTCCTCTTAGGGAATATACACAAGTCCCGAGTTACATAAGAAACCAATAGACTTCTTTCTGGTTGCACTATAGGTCACGGCTTATCTCAACCTCTGGTTTATGTCGATAGTAAAGACAGCTTTCTTTCCCCGTTCTCTATACTGCAAAGTTAATTATAAATCAAGTTGCAGCGCTAAAACCAGGTTTTAAGGCTAATTTGACCAATCCTGCCAATATTTTTGTATTTTTAGACATAGGGTAAGAATACATGCCCTCCACAAACATTTGACAGGCAACATCTCTTTCTTATTATTTCCGCACTCAGATTTCTTTCGGCGGAATGGCTCAGTGATCAAAGATATCCATTTATGCTAATTTAGTTAAATATTACCTTAAGAACCAATCAAAGTGGCCGAGTAAAGATGAACATGAGAGATCAAAGCACCGCCATGGACTCTTATTGATCCACTGCAGCAGTCTGATCGTCACCAGGCCTTATTATAAACTTCTGGACAGAGACCGCAGGCTTTAATGAATAAATACTGGCCGGTGCCTCCCCAGACATAAAAGTGGTTTAAATATAAGCTATTTGATCAGTCATTTTAATTACACACGATGAAAAAAAATCATTACATAAACAAAATGTAATGCGCTCCCATGTGGATTTAATGCCATCACAAAATTAAGCGTTGCTCATTGAGTAAAACCCAGACTAAGTCCTGACAGCCTTCGCCTGAGCTATTTATGGGAGCTCTGGCAGCAGTCCTGAGTGGGAGTTCGGCCATGTTGGAATTTATTATTATAGGCTGGACAAGTTCCCAGGACTGGTTAAACAAAATAGAGATGTAGCTACTTATGTTTTTTCATTTCATAGGAGCCTGATTGTAATTCGTCAAACGATGCCGAGTTGTCTGGACTGAAAATGCAGCTTGATTTACTTCAATTGACACAAAAGAAAATGGCTAACAACTAGTGCAGTGAGATGTATAGGTCAACTCAATTGAAGCCGTGTTGTGTAGGGCGCAGAGAAGAGTGAGGTGGGGGCTGCCGCGTAAGAACTTCTTAACAGCCAATTTTCCTTATCTAAATCCCCCTGAGACAAGTTGGGGTTCAGTGCCAAAATATTACAGCGGTGGCTGGCCTCCATGTTTTATATTAGCATCATTTCCACTCTGACATATTTCTGCTCTAATTTCCGCGCAAGGTGTAACGGTAGTTTGCCAGATAATCAAGGTAATAATAAAAAAAAAAAGACTGTTAAACACCATCGCAAGGTTATATTATCATCATATGTGTGATATGAGACGGAGCATGCATGATCAGCAAACCCCACCACCCCTAATAACACACACACACACACACACACACACACGCACACACGCACACACGCACACAGTGACATTGTGTGGAGAAATGCTGTGTAGGGCGGTCTGAGCTGCAGAAACACTGTCCACTCTGCTGCCTCCAGCACTGGCATGCAAAGCCACACCATCACATCATCTTATGCAAGAGACTCTGCAAGGGATTATTCTGTAATCTCGGATATTTTCCAAAGGGGAGAGTGATCGTTATTTGTTTCAGCGAGGATTTTTAGCGCGAAATTAATGTAGGTTTTGAAGGTAAGGCAGCCGGGTGTTGTGCTGCGGACTGGGCTATGTGTCTTTATGATTTACGAGCCTGACTCCGACCACGGTTCAACCAGAGTTCATAAAGCTGCATGCCTCCAGACTTATTCTCTCTCTCTCTTTCTCTCTCACCCTCTCTCCCTCTCTCTCTCTCGAGCTCCTGCTCCTCAAAACTACTGCTCAGATGTACCTTTGTTCAGTCGAATTTCGGATCAGCCATGCATTAAAAAAATATGTCAGCCTGTATGTCGAAAAATAGGACATTTCACAGGTTTTTTTTGTTTTAGTTCAGGGCACAAGACAGCTATAGCTAACAAAGGAGCTTTTCTTTTCCATTGCTTTGTGTGTATGTGCTCTTTAGGATATTGTTTAACTTTCAAGTTGTTGATTTCTTACCATGGAAATAACATATGACGAAGGCCTATATGCAATTATAGCCTATAAATGTTTTATCATAATATTACCCTATCAACGCGTTATTGTTATCATTATTATCATTATTAGGCCTATTTTTTGCTTGTTTGAGCCAGCCTTGATATAACACTGTGAGGGGAAAAGACAGAAAAAATGAAATGGGGCAGTATTCAACGAATGTGTTTGCATTTTCCCAGTTAGTAAAATTATATTCTGGTGTTGGAGGGGAAGATTAATTGCTCTAAGTTTATTATAATAGCCTAATTGTTATTATTTGTTCTCTTGTCACTTCTTCGAGGCGACCAAAAAGACTGAGTGCCTCGTCGAAAACAATTTAGTTTCCAAATAACGCCATTATACATGTTTACTACAGAATAGGCTACACATATAAAAATTAGAATTTATAATCTAATCTCTATAATATAGAGAGGGAAAATGGGTGATGTTTTGCAGCCCATTGGTGTCTATAATAGTGATGGGTAAACATTTATAATAATATTCATAATTGTATTTGAACCTAGGATTTATCTCTCTCAAACTGTGCTATTTTGTGAAGGGTCTACTTTTCCACCAAGGTTTTGATACTAGTTTCTCGTTGCCTCTGTGGCCAGGAGAGCCTTGCTATTCATGTCAACGTACTATTGAGTTGATAAGATGGATCATGCAGTCTCCTCCCTGATTCTGTCCCTGTCCTTTTTCTGTATCCTCCCAGGCCAGAAACCCGGGGCTCTCTGGAAACCTGCCATGTGACTTTTGGCTGCCAGCGCTCTGTCAGAAGGTCAAAAGGGCCCCGGTAGACATTTAATGGAAATGCAGAAAACCACATACAGCAACATTCACCGCGACTTCTTAAACGAGTTTGAAGACGAGCAGGGAGATGTCAGTGGGTTTGCATACACTCGTCAAGCTGCGGCACACGAACTGGAGGGCAGCAAACAGCAAAAGATATTTGACTGCGCACTGCAGTCCTTCGGCAACAAATCACAGCTGCCTCGGAAATCAAAACAGCAAAACCCCAAGTTTGCCATCACCAAAAAGATTTTCCCATGGATGAAAGAGTCCAGACAAAATCAGAAACACGGCAAGGGAATCACAGGTCTGTATGACATGAGCAGACTTATCAGTTTGGGACGATTCTTTTCAGTTGAGGCCTTTTCATTTAATATCCCTTTATAGCCTATCACAAAATGTGATTATAAGAACTTACAGAGATAACTAAGGAAATTGCTATTTATATTTTACTCGCCCTCAAACTTAAATTGCCTGCTATTAATTAGGCTACAGGGACGTAGGCTATTATATCTTTTTGATATAAATCCCATCAGAAATGTCTTTACAATATTTTTAAGCCTCAATGAAATAAATATGACTTTTTGTCTATGTGATACTGATTATCACCAAATGCAGGTCGTAGTTTTTTTTTTTTTCTCCCATTAAAGTCTGTTCAACCTTGCTCTTTTGTAATTGTTGTTCTCAGCAGAAAGCCCTGTCGAGGAGTGTCCAAGCGCGACCCCTGCTTCCAAGAGGACGCGCACCGCGTACACGAGCGCGCAACTGGTGGAGCTGGAGAAGGAGTTTCACTTCAGCCGCTACCTGTGCAGACCGAGGCGGGTGGAAATGGCCAGCCTGCTCAACCTGCACGAAAGGCAGATCAAGATATGGTTTCAAAACAGGAGGATGAAGCAGAAGAAGGACGAGAAGCTGATCACCTCCTCCTCCTCCGCCCCGGGCAGCCCCACTCTCTCTAGCCTGGGTTATGTCCATCTGGGCGGGGATTACCAGTCAGCCTCTCCTCCGCTGAAGGCCCAGCAACAACACCAATCACAGTCAGTCTACACGCACTCGCCAGAATACTCCAAATACTCCTCTGCAGATTCTCATCCTCCGCAGAGCCACTTCACGAGCGGCCCGCAGTTTAACGCGCATTACAACTCCATGCTCAGCAGCTCCCACACACCAAACCCAAATCAGGAAGCAAGTGATCTAAACGGGTCGTATTTCCCAGAGAGCTGCAGTTCTCAGGAAAGAATCATGCAAGCTCCGAAGCTTACTCATTTGTAGCAGATATGGTGCTCGGTTTGTGAATTCCTCCGGACAGACTGTTACTATAGCTCTTATTAATCAATCTGTAGGAGATGTGTACAGTAATAAGGCCTTTACATTTCCACATCTAGTTTATAGGCCTACTATTAAGAGAAGGCGTTGGTGGCTGGGCTTTAAGTGTTTTATCTTTTTATTTGTATTAGTCTATTTATTTTATTTCTATATTTATTCCATCAGATGTAGGATATGCCTTTTTTATGCGTTGTCCCTTTGTTCTTGACTTCAGCCTGAAGTGGTTTACATGAATTGGCCAGCTGCTTGTCTATGGGCCTATTCAAAACATTCGTTCAGCGACACTGGGATGTGCTATAATCCAAGCCTGGGTAGTTTAAATTAAAATGTCCATTGCCGTTGCTTCCATGAATAAAAGCAATTTACTCAGATTTCAACCTAAGACTCCCACTAGACTTGATCTCCAGAGTAAATATTCCTAATTTAGAGCGTGGTGCACTGGGCCAATACACAATTAGACAATTGTAATGCAGTCAAAATGGGGGAGAAAAAAATCACACTTCTTTTTTTGTGTTAGCTTAATTAGCAATTGTGACCAATAGTATCACATTAAGTCTTACTTAATTACAGGGCCCTTATGGATGACTGTGGATTTGTAAAGTTTTACAAGATATTACATTATAACCTCTGTGTCTTTCTGCTTTTCCCAGCTCGGAGGCATGAAAAAGCGCGAGAAGTAGCTCTTAAATGTGTCTTTGTTCTGTTATGGGCAAACTGGGCAACACAAGCTGTCAATCTTTAAAAAGAGCGAATGATTGATCACTGAATTAATTGAGCAGCTCTTTTCCACAACAGTCTGATTCAGACGAGTCTGATTGCAGGCTTCAGTCTTTAAAAGGCCAAAGAAATGTTTTGTCCGATAGCAGGCTTACTGTAGCCTATACTTTGCTTGTTAGAGCTCATTTTAGATAAGCATGTGGAGGTTCAGCCAGTATCACTTCTCCTGTGCTACTCCAAAAACGATTTACCTTTAGAATTTTATTTGGATAAACCAGAACCAGCGCAGTGGAATAAGAAAATAAAAATCCCCCTCATCACTAAGATTGCCAAGATCAATTTATAAATTCTGACCGTGTTAAAAACCTAAAAATAATATTAACAAACTTCTAACAAAATATAGGCTTGAACGGGCATCCACTTTTTGTCGACAAAATAATTTACGATTTTTAGACTTTTAGGGTCACTATGATTGGACACCTTTAACACTATTAATCATTAAGACATGGCGGGCCAAATTTCAGTTCTTTTATTGTTCATAATAATAATAATAATAGTAACAATAACAATTATTATTATTATTATTGTTATTATTATTATTGTTGTTGTTGTTATTGACTTTTGTTATTTATGTTTCTATATTATTATTATTATTATTATTATTATTATTATTGCTGCACTATTTTTCTTTTTATGTCATTTTAAGTGTCTCTAAGAATCACTGCAGTTTGAAATGGCTTGATGTTTGTGTTCTTATCAGATGGATGGGCGAGTTTGATTGAAGCATTTGTCATGTAAATGTGAGCCGTTTGATGGACGACCTTACAGACTTGACAGAGTGCTGTAGGTCCTTTGCCATTGGCGTTTAGCGAGTCACATGGTGTGTCAGGAAGGTGATATGAGGGTGGAAGGCAGTTTTACAGCTTTGACATACAACCTAGAGGGTTAGGGCAAGGGGAGCACCAATTAATGACTGCTCAGTCTTAATCAACTCTGCAGAAACAAAAGGCCTGGGCAGGATGAACTCTTACTTAGACTACCCCGTGTGTAACCGGGGAGCAAATATTTTCAATGCCAAGGCTGGATACCACAATTTGAACCATGGATACATGTCGCCTTTACCCTCCAGTTCGTGCGCAACAAGTGATAGTTATGCATCGGACGGGCGCTTAGTTGCCGCAACTTCGGCACCCCATCAGACTCCGAGCCACCCTCTGCACCACCAGACACACGTCAACTTGGATCTGCAGTTTGCAGCCCCTGGGAACTCGATGTATGGTGCGCAAATTGGGCCAACTTTGGAGTATGGACATCATCAGTATGCTCTCGGTCACGAGCAGGAACGGGGGTTCATTCATGCGCAAGTTTCACCCATTGGAACAAACATGGCTCCCTATGCTGGGGACAGTTGTGGGCCTGGAGTGGCGTCGAGCAGCCAGTATCTACATTTCAGCCACGGAGAGCAGAGGCAGCAAGACTATTCAGAGAGCCTGTACTCAAGGTTACCGCCCCAAAATAACAAGGAGAGGGATTTGGATCAGGCAGAACAGACTAATAAAACATTCGACTGGATGAAAGTGAAAAGGAATCCCCCCAAAACAGGTTTGTCCGTGGGAGAGAAATCTGGAACTTAAAAACTAACACAGCAACGTGCAATTTAGAGAGCACCTGAGACCAGTCAAGTAATCTTGGCGCACAGTGCGTAAAAACCACAAGGAAGTTAAACCTTAAGTGACTGCGTTATAGTGAAATGAAGCCTAAATGTTTTAAATTGTTCTAACATAGGGAATATTATAGTATTTGGCAACTAATTCGTTGTTATTCTTTTTTTCCACTCACATTATTCATTTTCAAAACTCATGCATTAGTTCCATTAGTTTCATGCTTTAATCCATCCATTCATCACTCATCCATTTCTCCACAGCAGTCCTGTCTGAGTACGGAGTTCCCGGCCAGCACAACGTGATCCGCACCAACTTCACCACCAAGCAGCTGACTGAGCTGGAGAAGGAGTTCCACTTCAACAAATACCTGACCCGGGCACGGAGGGTCGAGGTCGCCGCCAGTCTGGAGCTCAACGAGACGCAGGTGAAAATCTGGTTTCAGAATCGCAGGATGAAGCAGAAGAAACGCGAGAAACAGGGCAGCGTCTTGGTCAATAACCCCGCACCTGTGGAGAAAGCCCCTGACAGCACCCCTCCAAAGGTGAAAGGAAATGATTGTGAACTCTAATGTGACTTCCATAAATGTTTATGGGGCCTAGGCAATTTTCGCATCCCTCCCTCAGTCACACCATTCCAGATAAACTGTGAAAAATGCTTGTGGACTTGTGGAGTATAACAGGGTGTGTGTGTGTGTGTGTGTGTGTGTGTGTGTGTGTGTGTGTGTGTGTGTGTGTGTGTGTGTGTGTGTGCTTATGTGCTTATATAGTGCATTGATTTCTGAATAGGATCCTGAGATACTTTGATATGCCTCTCTTCTGTTGTTGCATTTGTAACCTTCCTATCCTGCATAAGCCCATACTGTGTTTTTTGTTCTAGCACTGGAGTAATCAGTGTCATTGTTTGCACTATTTATTTACAGGGTATTTTCCAACAATTGTTCAGATGATTTAGCTTAATACAGTCTATAAATTGAAAATAAAGAATGTGGTTTCAAAACTGTCTGCCTTCAGTATTTTGTTCATGAAAAATCAAATGGTGAGACTGTAGTAAATGTTGATTACAACTAAGCTTTTTGTTTCACAGAACATCAACATAGTATTTTTCCCAGGCTTTCTCTAGTGTTTTTTTCCCTCAAAATTTCCACTTAAATAAATCAGAATAATTTAGGGTTTTATTACACTGGGCACAATTTTCCATATTTGCTTTTAATAATAGTCTCAGCAAATTCTCTCTGCATAATGTCACAAGAGGAATCTTTCTCAACACATGGGGTGGTTCCCAGTGACCTTTTCACCTCGAAATACCTCCAGGGGCTCTAAACATGACAACAAACTCCAGGGAGCCAGGTTTCACACTAGATTTGTTACCCAAATTCTATTTGGATACAAGTGACAGAGGCTCCAATACCTCTCTCAGATCCTTTTATAATTTGTATAACTTCAGATTTTCATTTTCATCTTGCATAGCAACCACATTAAGTCTTCAAAACACAAGAAGTAAGTTGATAATTTAACATCCTGCTGTTTATTTTGGCTTCATCTCTTACCAAACGTTTGCTGGACCTGACCACCAAGTTTCATCTGATGGTATAGGGACAGCAGTTTCAATATTTGCACTGGGTGTTGGGTTTGCACACACAGTTTCTGCCCCAGCAGCACTGGCCTGTTGGTGCCCTTTCCCTAAAGCTGAGGTTCACCCAGAGTTCAGCCACAAATGAATTCAGAGACAATCTGTCAAGAGGCCAGAATGGCTCAGAGAAGTCAACTCTAGATCTCCTCCACTTTCTATTTTTCCAGGTACCTTTTATTTAGGCCTTTTAGTCATGATCTTCTATATTATAATTTGGAAAAAACCCAAAAAAAGCTGTTTCAGGATCCAGGCCTTTGAAAAAAGCAAGTTGCTGGGAAATGGAAATCAGCAGTAATTTGAAATATATCTACATGAGTTTGCAGTCCTCTCACAGCTATATTAAAAATTAATATATTCCAACCAAATAGAAGTTACAGATGAAATACCACACTGCCCATTACTGTAAATTAGAAAAGGGCTGAGGAGGTTTGTTACCATGCATTTCTTTACAAGCCAAAAGCTATGTCTTCAGATGAGTCACAAGGCCAAGGACTGGGGAGGCGACAAAAGATATGGTGAATAGTGACAGATCCAACAACAAAAAAAGGGACAGTATGGAAAACAAGTGTGGGACTTCATTCCAGAGGTGTGATCCCTGCCATCTATGTAGGTAATACCTCAGAGCTCCCAGCGGGCTCTCCATCTGGAGGTGTCAGAGTCGGTGCTGGAGCCAACACCGCGGAGACAGATGTTCAGCTGGGGAAGAGGAGGAGGATGTTTTTCACCATCCGATCAGCGCAGCCCCTTTGCCTTCCGCTGGAGAATGTAGGGCAAGGAGAGGAGAGGGGTAGAAAATGGTTAATGGGCACCGGGGGACTCGCAAGATGAAAAACAAGCAGAGCCCCCGTGCAGGCACAGAAACAATCAACCATGCCATACAGTATGAACACCTGACTGCACAAATATGAGGCCTATTAATAGATACAAGCATGGCCAACTTCTCTCTCCTCAGATATCTTTACGCATCTTTAGTCGACCCGCCCTCTGCACTTTGTTTGAGGTCAAACCGGTGCTGTTTGTACCCCATGCTGCTTGCAGTTGTTGCAGGCTCTTTTACAAGTCTATTGCCAGGCTCACTTCCTTGGTTTTTGACCAGTTCCCCTGTCGCATGTCACTCTGCAGGGTCCCGGGGCTTCAAAGGAAAACTGGCTACAGTATTCATGGCTTAAAAGAGGGGGGGGTTGGTAATCTAAGAGATACCACAGAGAAGTCATTTTTATTGACAGATATCAAACACAGCTATTAAGGTTAACGCCATATATCTGTCACAATATATGCAATAAATTGATATCCTGACACGAAACAGAGATAAATAGAGGAGTGAGGATGCATCTGTTAAATAGATGGAGTGTGATAGTGAATCACCATCCACAACCCCCACCAAAAGAAAGAAAGAAAAAAAAAACAGTAATATTAAGAATGAGTGTAATAAAATATACTTGTACAGCACTTCTTAAGTGCTGTAAAACATACCTGTAAAGGAACAAAAACAATAGACAATAATTGATTTTTATGTGGTAGCACAGTGTCAACCATCATAACAATATAAATTCTATGGGGGATGATGAATTCAGTTTGCAGCATGTCCACCATTACTGTTCAGTGAGGCCTGTTTGAGAAATGCTGCCTAGTTGTGCATGGCACGCTCCCATATTCCTTTGTTATGGCAGTGAGGCTCCTTTTAGCCCAGGCTGGGAGTTTCTTGACAACCATCCCCCATCCGAGTCAGGCTCTATTGGATCTGGAAGCGCCAGCCGGCCTGAAGCCCCAGCCTCCTGGGTCCTCCTGCGACTGCATCCGTTCCCCACTCCATCAGCATAGTAACTGAGAGAGACAAGTGACTTCGCCAGGGTTAACGTCTTAATACTCCCTGGGATTGCCTCCAGGATCCAAATAGCTAGCCCTAATAGTTTTCCTCCTCTGTGTGCCTGTCAGACCGCCATGACTGTATGGCGTAAGAAAAACAAGACCAGCTGAGAGGCAGAGTAACGATGCAGCACGATGAAATAATGAGGGGTGGTGAGAAAGAAAAGGCATGCAACACCCATGAAAGGTTTGGTGTGTGGGAGATGCTGGCATGGTAGCCGGGGCGCTTGCACACCATGGCCTGGTGCTTTGCATGGAGGGGCCGTACACTTGAAATTAAACCGGCTCTTTCCTTAGAACCCGGGAGGGGGAAAACCAGAACTCAATCAGTGTCACGTCACATGGTTCAAAGCGGCCAATTCGATGCTGCCAGGAGGTTGAGAAATGCAAGGTGACAGTTCATTTTACCAGTGACAGTGTGTCGGTCTCGCTTGCTGGTTCCCTAGTCAATTCCCAGCGAGCAGTGAAGGTTGAGTGTTGGTTGAGACAGACAGCACCCCCCACCCCCATCCTCCACCACCGCTCTCTCATCGACCCCGCTCTGCTTTGTATTCCAATTAACTGGACAGAGGGAGAGGCGGCAATGTGTAGGATCACAGGCACAGGCAGACACATTCTTCTGGCGTCCTTCCAGTCTCTCAATCCCGCTACTATCAATACCCTGGTGCATTGCTATGCTTCCCTTCCCTTCCCGTCCCGTTTCCATTCCCTTCCTTTTCTCCTCAGCTTGTGACAAGGGCCAGTTGTTTCAGGGGGATAATTCATAGATTCTTCTTTAACAACTGCCTCTAGGGACAATGTCTTGGTAATGAAAAATAGGTCCCTCTCATACATTCATATATCATGTGTAATAGAGGTATGCAATCACTCAGTCGAGTCAACGGGCTGCTAGCTGTAACTGCTATCCTTAACAGACACCTCAAATAATGCTGAATTAATATTTTGAAATGGTTCATATATCCTAACATAATACAATTTGAATGATTTTCTCTTCATGCGCCTTCATGGTTAACACTGATGTGAGTACAAGCCGAGGTATACCCCCCAAGTCAATGCCTGGGCTGACTGAAGGCTGTAGATTTAGTGCAACACATTTGCTCCTGTCTTTTGTGTCCTCAATCTATCATCACTTTTTACCTTGCCGAGACCAAAGCCCCCTGCACTGACATATGTTTGAGCAATGGGTGGGTTGGGAATACAATGATTGTGGGGAGATCCGAAAAGTAAACTACCTCTTTTTATCTCCTCGAGCAACACAAACATTTACAACAGAACCTTAAGCATCAGGCCAAACACCTTTTCATCAAGGATTTGAATATGCCGTGACGTGTTTAAATTATGGACCGCATTTGAAGACGTTTGCTCTAACACAAGATATCTCCCTTTTGAATAAAGTGACACCTATTCTTACAAAATGATTTATTACAAGACAAATGATTCGACAGGTTTTTTGAAAGGATAATAGCTAACTTGAATAAGAATTACTGAATGATACATTTTGGTGATAATTTTGTTTTCAAGAATGTATATATTTTTTTGTATTGAAAGCATCATTTTGCATCATTTTCAGGAAAAAAAACTGTGGGTTGTTACACCACTTCCCCCTATATCTTTTTCTTGGTCTAAAAATGAAGATACATTCTAGACAGTAATACTAACAGGCAGATTTACAGAGCCTGAAAGACAAGCGTGGGTGCTTTAAAATTCATCCCTACGGTCTGCTAGAGTCCCTGCCTATCTTGAGAATGCAGTGTGCGTGTGTGTGTATCCTATCCACACACACACACATACACACTCCATGCCCTCAGGTTCCTCCTGACTCTCTCTTCTGGCTCTATCAGATCAGAGAGACCCGCTGTCCCTCCCCACACCACAATGCAAATGAAGAGGAATGCGCTGATAAAAGGCCAGATCCTAGAGATGAGAGGGGAGAAGGAGGACAGAGGGAGTGAATGCTAAAGGGGGAGAAGCTCTTGTGGAGATGAAGGTGGTGGAAGAGTCAGTGTTGGTAGTAGCGGGAGATCATAGCCTTGCTCCCCCTCAGTGGCGTTTGATACAGAGCTTTTGTCGCTCTTTCAGCGGTGCATTGTTGGGTGGTGTAATCCCCGTCGGATTACAAAGGGCTTCCCTTTTCATATGGGGCTGACCCAGCAGGCAGGTGGCTGGGGCTCTGTGGAGCTGTCAAGGGGAGGGAACCTCTTTTCCAGGGGAGGGGACCCCAGTTCCTCTTACCTTCACAGGGGCTTTTTGCTGGGAGGCCAGTCAGGCCTAGGTCAACGTGGGGACAATCCGGACATGGGATTCAACTCGCCCTGACCCCGCGGCTTCCTGTAGTGAAGAGGACCATCATGAAAAATAGAAGAAATACCCAAAAAATTATATAAATACCACTACGCATTTATGTTGCTGCTCCTACCTTATTGGATTTTTTTGTAAAAAAAAAAAAAAAAAAAAGATTTATGTTGCAATTAAAAATGTAACATTGCTGGGTCATTTCCAGGCTTAATTACACAAGTGATGGTTAATCACATTTTGAAATCACTGATGCTCCTAGTTTTTTTTTTTCTCCACATTTATGTTCCACATCTTTTCATGCCTTTGGATCAGTTATTGTTACACAAAGACAAAACCAAGTCTGCAAATGATCAATTTCCTGTGAGCATAACAGCACAGAAGCAAGCAGCAGACCTCTGTCCTGATCCAATAATGTGGGGTCAATGGCAGATGAAAATA
The DNA here is from genome assembly GCF_902150065.1 of Myripristis murdjan. Classification (NCBI taxonomy): domain Eukaryota; kingdom Metazoa; phylum Chordata; class Actinopteri; order Holocentriformes; family Holocentridae; genus Myripristis; species Myripristis murdjan. The sequence continues at coordinate 5,426,676 of NC_043998.1, forward strand.
GAGGGGTCAAAAGACAGACACGACACACACACACACACACAAGCATGCAAACAGCCTTTTTATTTTGTTCCAATTTAAAATGATGCATTAAAAGCCACTTCTGCAGGCCTGTCCTCTGTGACATAGCCTATCAATTATCAGTCGCCTATTTTGTGAAATGGAAATCTGTGAATGACAATTCTCATTGCAGTGTTTGCTATCTTAAAAACCGCATAGGAGTCATCAAAAAAAGAAAACCTTGATTATTTTGCTTTTATTTTTATTTTTCAAATTCATTTTGGAGATGACATTCCTTGTAGAGTTTCAGTTTAGTGATAGGCCTAGTATTAATACTTCTGTAAGTACTACTACTACCACTACTAATTGTAAATATTGATGCTACTATTATTGTTAATAATATTGATAACACAGAAATTGACTGAAAATGTGGAATTTCATTAAGCCACGTCAGCGATTGATGTTAGAACTGACGTATTTTTATTGTTAAACGTTATTGTTTGTAAGTTTCTATTTTCCACTTCTGATTAAATTTTACTTGTCATGCATGCATCACAATTTTTGGCACACGGAAAGTAGGTTAGGCTACTTGAATGTCGAACAGGTTGTCAAGCCAGGAAGTGGCAGCTTAGGGCGAGCACGTGAAGGCAACATAACCATCGTTGACGGTTAAAAAAAAAAAAAAAAAAAAAAAAAAAAAAAAAGCAAAATAGCCTTGATTTCCACCAAATACAAGCACTTAAAAACGATTTTATTTTTGTTTAAAGGATGAACTCACTCAGAAGTAATGCTGTGAAAGAAGAGTGGGTCTGCTGTGTAACACTTCCACCGTCTGATACAGTGGATATTAGCCTACTACAGACAGTACCCTTTCCATTTTAACACAGTAAAGGTTTGGTAAATTGAGGTAAGCGTAGCTCGGTCTAAATTTATACAGTGACCTGAAATGGGAAAAGGAAGAGATTAAGGGGAGAAATATGGCTGCACCACTTCCAGACTAGCAGGTTTTCAATGTACTCTCTCACTAAGCCCTTCGACCCCTCATTTATAATGAACAACATGATTTCTGCAGGTAGGTGGCGATTACTAATAACAACCAACAACACCTGTACAAACAAGTATCACTTAATCTCTGTTACCCTTAACGTACCTAACCTCAGACATTGATATACTAACTAGAATATATAATGTTACTGTAAATCACTGTGAATTGATGTCATGAATATTTACTCCAGGCTAAAAAGTGGCTAAAGTATATTATGGAAAAATGAAGTCATGTTAGGTGGATATTTACCTCCATTGTTGTCCTGTAGTCGTTAGCTAGCATCACCACCACATTGTGCTTTGTCACCTTGTTAGCAAAGGTTAGAATTAGGATTTGTCATGGCCGGAAACAGGGCCAAGAAATCAAAAAAGGGCAGGAGGGAGAACAACAATCCTTTATTTGAGACTGTACAATAAACCTGAAAAAATAAAAGAAAGAAACTGTGCTGTCCAAAAGCTTTTAGATACATTTTTTAATCTTAAAAAGACATTTCAATCAATTTTGTTATTTTGAGGATTTCTAAATGAATGTGTCTGTTTTTGGTTATTAGTAGCCTACAATTTGTGTATAATTTCTTGACCACGGTATAGGGCTTCAGTCTTCTCTGTTAGACCTCAAACAAATGTTGGACAGATTTTGTTATTTATTTATTTATTTATTTTTACTGAAAAAGAGCTTACTTTTATTTATTCCTGCAGAGGAGACAGGGTGGCATCACTGTTCTCTTCTCTGTCAGGGAGGTCAGGCTGCATGGTTCAGTTTTAGCAGTGACAATCTTTTTATCTATGTTATCTGTACCCATTTCATTATGAGATGTAATCTCTATCCATGTCTACACCAAGAGGAAGCACCAAAAAACAGATGAATACATGATGGCATTTAAATGCCATCAAAGACTATGTCTGTTAGCTTGTCAGCAACCAACAATCACATTCAAATTTAGTCTCGTTCAAGTGTGGTGTTAATGTTGGGATGCACCACAAACCTCTAAGCTTCTAAGATAGGGTTTTTGGTCATGCTCTGGTGGCTAAAAGTTTTTCTTGTAAAGGACTGTGGCCCCCTACTCAGGCTTCATGTGTGACCCCGGTAGCTGAGGCATTGGGTATTTTTTTTTCTCCCTGTCAGTCATATGCTGTCATCAGCCAAGACTGAGAAACTCATGCACCGAGGAAGTTATCATCTCTGCACCTGCTCCACCCCATTTTGTGCAAATGTAGATGCATGCACGGAAGTGGAGTTTCACAGCGGTAGGACACAGGTGGTTAGATGTTGCTGTGCAAGTTTGCCTATGAGAGTATGTGCCAACCTCTCAGTTCTGCTGTCATAGAGCTGTGACAGTAACATGACAGAGGCTTGGTTTGTGTAGGCTGCCTTGGAGTCTGACTGCTTCATGAGAGAGCAAAGTTTGAGGGGGCTGAAATAAAAGAGCCTGAAAAGGTCAGAAAAGTCAAGGGACGAGAGCATTTGGAAGCAGCCAGGTGAAAAAGTACGAATGGGGACAATCTCGGGTGACATCAGGAGGCTTTTGGATGGTAACGTTGGTGTTTTTCTTCTTAATAATACTTATTTGTGAACCATCAACAAAATGTAACAGAGGAAGGTGTAGAGACTGTAACTGTGTATTGAAAAATAAAATGTTGAAAACCCAGAGACATGATTTTACTGGTGGTGTACCTATGGTCACTTAAGAGAACTTCGATTTACAACTTAAAAAATATGTAATATCACATTTTCCTTTGTTCCATTATTCTATAGCTCTTAAAATATATGTCGCTTCAAGCTGCACAAATGTCTGTGACAAGGCTATTCTTCCACAGAACAGAAGAGAAAACCACATTTCCATAGATTGACATCTCATTCACCCTGGTCTTGTGACACCCCAGACAGTGGCAGCCTGACTTTATTTGCATGTGTTGCCAGGCTCGCAAAACTAGGCTTTTGGACAAACATTTGCATGTGCCCGTGCATTTGTGTCATATAAAAATTAGGAAATAAAGAAATTGAATCAGATAAGCAATGTGAACCAACACGTTTTCCCTGCAGCGTTGTAAAGACAGGTATACCATTGGTCTGGAATATTCCTGTGACTTCAAATCGAGTTCATTATGCCTAGTTCTTGTTCTCTACATTTATTTGATAATATAATGTGCTTGAATCTGATCCTGGTTTCTTATCTATGGGTCGGGACACAAAAAGGCCGACTTCTCCTGGATCAAACCTTGACAGGAGTAGCTATCTGTTTTGTTACACAGATACAAGGAAGTGAGGTAGTCATGAAATTAAGAGGTGGTTAAGCAGTGTACTTCAGTTGGTACTCACCTTCAGTCAAACAACCAACAATATATGAAAAGGCATAGCGATTTAAAACTGTTTCCATGTAATTTACATCTGTGGGACTTTCCCGCTGTAAGTGTATTCTGTGAATTTACATGATACTTCACAGAAAAAATAATGTTTGATATACTTCTCTAATCTGGGTCAGAAACCACAAAGTTTCAAGCCTTTATGGGCTTAATGATGACCTTTTTGACTTTTGACCTCTTAAAACAGGCATATCATTTTGCATTCATCAGATCCAGGGCAGCACACACTGAATAGTGGGGTGCAACACCAAATTATGAGATTTTATTGAGAGAAAAAATCTAAGAATGCATGCAGCATTCAAATATCCATTGCTTTATTATAATCTTGATAACATTTGTAAGATAGGAATATGATTTTTCACATTCTTTAAATCATCTGATGTCCTCCTCATGTCCTTCAAAGTGCTTACAGTGTTTTCTGTTCCCCTTTAGACTGTGAGCTGTTTGTGTCAGACATCCTGCAGGATGAGAACCTCAGTAAACATGCCAGAGAGACGCGGGACATCTTACTGAATAACTTCAGGGTGGTCCATGCTAGGTAGGATTTTACCAGAGGCTCTAAATAAATCAACGTGTAGAGAAAGGCAGAAAGGTCTGTTTCACTGCAGATGTGTCACAGTGTAATTTTCCTAACACCATTATCCAACTTTTTGAATTCAGTACTATTTAAGAGCCTCAATTGTTTTTTTAATTGTTTTAATCACAGTTTGTTGCATTACATTACATGGAGGGAGCCATTTAGCGTAATGGTGTCACCTTTGAGACGTATTCAGTTGTACTTTCAACTGAAAATTAAACATCCTCACTCACATTTATTGTGCTCAAATTTTATAAAGGTCTCAAAGATAATTCCCACAGTCACGACAGTTCAATCCTGTGATGTAATTAGATTTTTCAAGCTTGATCAGCCGTTGATGAAATTAATTAAAAAACAAAACAAACAAAACAGCAAGAAAAAAAAATTCGAAGAAGCTGTCAAATGTTGTCGTTTACTCCGGAAACAACTGCCTACAACTCACCTGCTGTTCTCAGCACTACAGGGTCACAATAGCTCTCTGCCAGAGAAAACTTGTGGTTTAGTGGTCTTCAGTACAGGAAACTATTACTGAAATTTAGAGGCAATGCTGTAGCTGAGAGTTCTGCAAGATCAAATGCTGGAAGCACAAGAAAGCCTGTTGCAGTTGCAAAAGATTTTGATTCACTCTCATTTTAACTTTACAGAAATCCTCAGGAATTTCCCTTTCGATGTAAGTAAAAATACCCTGAACTAATTACATCATGTATAATACCTTATTTTATCAGTTTTCTTTAGGTGTGTATGTGTGTGTGTGTGTGTGTGTGTGATTGTGATTATATACCCTGACAGGCTTAGATGCACAAATCAGGCAGTCACGTTTATAATGTAGTGCTGAAATATATGTCACACACTCACTCTGTCTTTGTCTCACAAAAACATGCACACACACACACACACACACACACACACACACACACACACACACACACACAGCGGACTCCAGGCATGAAGACAGTTCTGATGACAACCAGAGTTCCAGTTTGGGTCGCTCGGCCCCCTCAGACGACGCCTCAGTCGCCTCTGACTACCAAGATGAAGGAGCTCCAGAGTGTGAGTAAACAATAGGCCTGATTCAGTGTGTGTGTGTGTGTGTGTGTGTGTGTGTGTGTGTGTGTGTGTGTGTGCGCGTGCGTGTGCGTGCATGGGTGTGTGTGTGTGTTCTCTCTAGTTTATTCCAAGTGTCAGAGTCTGAAAAGGCCCTTGTGTGTGTGGCAAAGCTGTGTTTTGGCATTTTCTACACACCATCACCATCAATTTAACAAAAAGAGGAAACTTTGAACTTAGCAGGAGATATCATGCAGCCCAAAGTGTGTGTGTGTGTGTGTGTGTGTGTGTGTGTGCATCTGGTAACTTATATGTGCATCCACTCTAACCAAGGACAAGGGAGTGAAATGTTAGCTTTGAGAATTAACGACATATCATATTCGTTTAAATTATCCTCAGGCACATGAGTTGTGTTTTTATGTTGTGAAACTTCGGTGCGTTGGTTAGGGAACGGGAGGAATCCTACACCAAGTCAAAGACCAGGTGAAAAGGAGGAGTTGGTGTCATGGGAGACAGAGTGGCATCACTGTAAGATAACTACACAATGGCATTTTTGTATGCACTGTATCCATGACATGGTGCTTTTCCTCCCACACACCCGTACTGTGCCTCAGGATGTGCGGGTGTACCTTAATTTTCACCACACAAGTTATGATTTTAATATGAAAAACAGACCAGGTCGGTGAGATTTCTCCCTGTGCTTGCCTCATCCCTCCCTCTGTTCTCTTTGCGGGCAGGGTGCAGGTAGGCTGCCCTGCTGCTGGAGAGGGAGTTGGTGGTTCACAAAGAGCTGATTGGTAACCTAGAGCTCCCTCCAGTGGCAAGTCCTCTGCTTTGGTCTGGGTTTCACCCCCCTAGAGCTGTGTGGACTGTGGGAGGCGTGGAGGCAGCCCACACAGAGAGAAGGCATTGTAGCTGCAGGCTAATAAAGTGATTGATTGACCTGAAGCCCCTCTATTCTTTCACAACCGGGTTTGAAATACAACACTGTACCTGAGGGGCCATGTGTGTTCCATCCCTCTCTGCCTTTATCAATCGTTCCCTCTGTCTTCCCTCCTCAGACTTGCTCTCCCTCTCGCTCAGATTTTTTTTTCTTTTTTTTTTTTTTTTTTATCTCTAACTCCTTGCGACAGTTAATAGCCCTTGACGTGACATGCCGCAGGTGGGCATTATTGACTCGGGCGCCTCAGGTGCCCATCTCTTCCTTGTGCTCTTTTTTAGCTCTTCACCTTAGGTGGAGGGGTTGAAACCATGTGGAGTTTTCAGTCAGTCCGAGAGGGAATATGGTATTGTGGTTTGCAGTAATTTGTGTGGGTACTCGTTAATGCCAGCTGGATGTAGTCAAAAATTATACCCTTATTTGGAAAAGGCGTAACGAACTCTTCCGTCCTCAACCCACAGTGGAGTAACTACAGTCTGTCTCTGCAACTTTGGAAAAAAAAGAATCAACTCAGCATGGCAGATGGTGGGAAGATAGAGCACAAGACAATGATAATTTATTTTTTAGAATGTGTTTATTTTATAATACACACCAGAAACTAGCTGCTCATGGCAAAAATTCCTTTGAGGAACAAAAGAAAGTCTAGCTTTAAAAACGGTAATAATATCCCTTGAGGCTATATTGGTAACATGTATAACTACTGACACGTGTTTTCATGGCAATGCAATAGTTGTTACAGCTTTAGCGTAGTGTTGTACCATTGTTGGAGTAAAATATGAGGAACAACCCAGTGTATAAATTGTGGATAATGCCAATAAATACTACCAAAATGCTCTTTTTCTTTTCTCAGCATTTTGGTTTGAATCTCATCTCAAATTGCAGAATCATCCACCGATGCCCTGACGGGCAATGCCACATTTTAAAAACAGGCATTTTCATAGTTGGGTCAACATTCATAACACTTCATTTTCCAAGAAAAATTTACACGTTACAGCCACTTGTCCTTTTATTGGTGGTGACGGCGACCATGTTAGTGTAGTGAATGGCCTGTGTCCTCACTAAAGGGCATGTGGAGTTCATAGTTCATTTTCTGTTCACTGCCAGTTGAAAGAGGTGGCTTCGCACGCTTTTTTTTTTTTTTTTTTTTTTGCTGGGCGGTCCGTTTCAAGGGAAGAGGGAGTGTTTTCGGACAATAATGACATGACCACCTAATGAAATCAGTGACATTTTAGGAGGAACAATTATCCATGGTTGCAGCTTGGTTTAATTAAATTTTCTTTTGTGACTCTTCGTTTTTTTTATTTTCCTGCAGAGGACGTTTGTTGTGAAAATGAGGATAATTTTGTGATTTAGAAAATAGCGGTAAGCTGTAAAGAAAACTGCAGAAAATTGAGTTTTCTCTCTCAACTCTTGATTGTATCTTTTTTATTCGAGTATACTGTACACAATAGAGACTTTGTGACTTGGAGGAGGTATTATCCCTGGTAATTGTCTGCCTGCCTGCCTCGGCTTCTCTGCTCTCTGTTCTCTAACCAGAGAGTGAGTGAGTGTGAAGTCGATGGCTGCTTTTACACACAGGAGGAGCCTACGCCGTTTGATTAGATGCGGTGGCCTGTTGTCTCCAGTGGACTGGGTGACACCAGATTTGTAATGGCTGACATGAACAGATGGAGCCTCCATTGTTAGCCTGGGTGTCTGCATGGTAATGTGAACTGAGTTTCACCCGCCGACCGCACCGGTGACCTGACCGCGCCTGCAGCCTCACCCCAGCCTTGTCTGCCCCCCTTAGCACCCCCCTCTCTCTCTCTGCTATTTGGGGCACACATAGACACACTTGCACAGATTTTCTCTCTCTCACACACACTCTCTCCTACAAAATGTGGGCAGAACTTCTCTGTCTGTGACACCAGGGCAAAACGTCTTTTTCTTACACACACACACACACACACACACACACACACACAAATAGACCCCTGGGAGACTGGCGGAGATGTGGGGCCGTTAGCCTCGTCATGCTGTTTGCGGGTCAAGTTTACAATGTCAAAATGGCCTGTTTGTTTTTCTATGATTGGGGAGCACCGCTGGGCGTTTGGGGATGTTTGCTGTGTAGCTGCAGTGATGACAGAGCGCGGCAGGAAGAGCTTTGTTTCAGGAGTCGTGCAGAAGAGATGGCGCTTTTGATATGTCACCCTCCTCTTCTTTGAGGTTGTAACGTTTCCGTTCATGCAACCTGCTCTGTATTCTGTATTTGCTCAGGTCTAGACAAATACCTAACATAATTAATTCACAAAATGTCCATGTTCCATGTGCATGTTATTTTTCTCCCAGATCCATATAAGATCACTTTATTTGCTGGTGATTGGTGTTTGTTTATTGATCCATTTGATTTATATGACCTGACATGGTCCTAGAGATCATTTAGTTTGGGATATAGGCAGGTGTGCTCTGTTGTGTAGGCCTATTTGGAGAAAACAGGAATGTGGCTCCTGTCACCCATTACTGTGCCGGCACAATTTCCTAAACCAATTATTGGCAATAGAATGCAATAGGATAACCAATTTGAAGTTATGTCTCGCTGTGGTCTATTTCTCATTTGAATATGAGGAAGCAGTATATAGTTGCAACATTATTACACTGTGCCTGTAAACAGGATATTAAATCTAAATTTTGTCATTTTGGCTGAACCTTGAAACAGCCATACTGAGTAAAGTGCTTTTGAAGGTGCATACCCGGGTCTCTTGGCCGGTGAAATAGAAAAATGCTGCCAGCTCACTGGATTGATGCTCCCTCAGTGGGGTAGTCACAAATGTTTTTGACATGAACTGATCTTTGTCTCTGTGGGAAGTCAAATTTATTCATGAAGCACTTTTAACGAAATGAGCAAGTTTCCGAGTGCTTTGCAGAGCAACAAGGGACATAAATGAGCAAATAGAAAGCAAAAGATGAAAGTGTAGTATCAATCCCTGTGTTTCTAGTTTATTGTCTCTTTTTTTTTTGTATCCAGCACCTGGTTAATATTTTGGATCTGCGTACGTACCCCCTTGCAGCTCTCTTGGCCAGTGGCCGTGTTATCTGTCCACTTAGTGAACTTCTGACCCCTGGCCTCTTGCTTGGCCGAACTGTGACCTGTCTGAACTCGGTCCAGAGTTGTTTGAATGATTGGCCTTCCTGTCACAGAAAGCCCATCAGTCATGAGGTTTCTTTGGACTTGGAGATAGCCATCTACTGTATCCATCCATCAGAATATCTGCCCAGAGATTCATTTTTCACTGTGTTGATCGGTGTATGGATTTCGTGACATTTGGATAGCGGCTGCTCGTTTGCAAGGAAGCGAGGGATATGTTAATGACCTTCACTCTTCCTTGTTCTCCTTCACTCTCCTCTCTTTCCCTCCCTCCGTTGCTGCCTCTCTGCTTTTCTAGACACACACACACACACACACACACACACATTATGAGGCAGGAGCAGGCTCTGTGCATCGCTGCGACTGCTTGCCATCAGGGTTCAAAAGTTCATACTATTCCCCTAGGGCTACTGTGCTGCTGCAGATGCTGATAGTCTTTTCTTTCTCTCTCTCTCTCTCTCTCAGCTCCCTTTCTTTCTCTCTCTCCCTCTCTCTCGTTCTCTCCGCGCCCTCTCTCCCTCACTGTTTACACTATTAATCTTGTACACTCTCTCTCACACACTCACTCACACTGCCTGGCAAGAAGAGAGCGGCTTGAAGGGGGGATTTGGACGTATTTAACCGAAGAGCATCCATCACTCTCATCTACAGCTTCACCCCCACCAAAAGCCACGCCGCGTAGCTTCTTGCATCCTCCCCGTTGTAAACCCTTTGATGCAGCATTTTCCTCATTTGCTTTGTTTTATTGTTGCATTGCATATAATTACATCCTCTGTTTGCCTCTGGTGTAAGCATTGCATTGAAACCCAGGGAAAACTGGCGAAGGTAAATGTGAGGCAGTCCATCTGTAAAGCGGCACATAGGCAGAATGCAAAGTGGGAAGCTGGGGCAGGGTGGCTCCTAATCTCCCCCAGAGCTGTCAATGTCACAGACAAATAGCAAAACTATCAGATGCGGCGGGTTCACCCAGAGGTTAGCGTTCCCAGGTACCTCCTGCATTCACTCCCTCTCTTTCTCCCCCTGCCTTGCAAATGAGAATTTGATTTTGCCCTCCACTGGAATCCATTTCTGGAGATGAATGAAGTTTCAATGCCAAGCCCAGGTGGCCCTGCTGATTTCTTAGGGAAATAAATGGAGATGGGAGAGATGTGTTGGCCTGTACACAGACAGTGACACGACAGCCCCCAATGCCTCTGGGATCCCTCTGTTTAATTGTTGCTGTAATGTAGCACTTTGAGGTCATTAACATGCCCTTGTGGAGTTATTCGAGGATGTTGAGGATGCATCCCTCTTTTCACCGGGATCCCTGCACTGCTGGGAGAAGTCAGCACTGTGCGTGCCAAGTGGGACAGGGTAGCTGTACGCTTGTGTGCTGTGGAAGATTGCTTATCTACAATGGAAATTATTGCCAATGATTTATAGAGGCCCGTGTCGTAAGTTAGCTTATCTTAAGGAAATGGTAATCAGTTTGTGTGGAGATGAAGACAGTGGACGGAGAGCACATTTTATTGTAGCGCAGGAACTTTGTTCTGTTCAGCAATATGGCAATATGAAATATGTACTTTTGTTTTATCTCACACTGCGCAATAATACATTTAAATAATTAATTTAAATATATAAATTCTTAATATGAGGATTAAAGGGGCAACCTTGATAAAATGCTAGACATTTCTTGTAATCCAGAACAAACCATGCTTAACTTCTTTTTTAATGAGAGAGATTTCCCTATTTTACTTTATGTTGCATCAGCTCAGTGATGATAATTTATTTGCTGTTTGTTATAACAGGAAAGAGTATGCGCAAAGATAAAAGTGAAAAGAAACAAAAAAATGTAATGTGCCAAAAATGCCATTATTGCATTCAGGGAAAAAAAATCCCAGAAAAAACAACAGCAGCAAAAGACTGTCATTTATGCTGTTTTGTAATGTGTTACATTTTCCTCTGCCCTCATTTTATATCGCAACAAAATAATTTTTCGATGACATCCGTGCCAGTTATTGTTGTAGACACCGTTTTATTGTTTTCCCACAAATGAAAAAAGCGGTGCATGCCAATTCCACGTATTGCTTATCAGTTATTTGAATTTGTTACAAAATATATCACATGTAAACTTTAAAAAAGTTTGAAAATGATAATTCCAAATAATGATAAAAAACACTGTTTTTGGAGTTGTTTTTATTTTATCAACCTTAAAATATCAAATAGGTTCACTAAAGGTTTTTTTTTTTTTTTTTTTTTTTACACTAAGTTTATAGTCAATTTTATAATGCTGTACTAATTATGATATAATTTATTGTAGCCCTCTCAAAAAATCAGTATTTTTTGCATTGTATCAAAATAGAAAAGCTTAAAAGAAAATATTCTGTGCTGCTCAGTACAAGGCCAATTCCAAAGCAATTATGTAAATATCAGTCACATTTGTTGACTGAAAACTGATCTGACAACTGCTAGATTGGTAATGAAAATACTGCAAGTGATTGTTAATCTTATGTCACAATAAAATACAAAGAAAAAGAAAATTGAGGCTTTAATTCAGTGAAAAAAGTGCAAGCGACAATTTTGATTCAGAACCGTTTTAGATTAAGTGTTAATTAACGAATAACGTTTTTAAAAAACTGCCTTAAATTTTTTTTTGATTCATTAAAATATGATTTAATTAAATAAGCTTATTTATCAGTGACGCTAAGCAATGAACACTGCATCAGATTTAATTTAAGCACTCATTTCCATTTTGGATTTTAGCTTTATTTGCCGTGATAAAATATTTTTTTTCCTGCAACACCTGTTGCCTCTAGGCTTAGTGTTGATGGTAAAAACGAAGCATCCTTTCAAAGAAAAATAGAATCATATCGTTGTTTATTGGCACAATATGTAACAGCAGTGACTCTATAAAATAACAGTGATTATATAAATAGGTAACAGGCAAGAGCTACAGCTCAGAATACACAGTGCAATAACATGGTGCTTGTGAACATATTTAGTTACCATTATTGCTAAAATTATATTTAGGGCATTTTAGGGGATACAATAAAAGCATTTTAAAGTTGCAATAACTGTACATTCAGAGGTTCAGTGTGCTGATTTTCTTTGAGTGTTTTTCCCTCTAGGCTCTCTCATTGACTGTGTTATATCCTGTTTTTATCACAGACATGCAGGCTCTCCTGTGGGCCCAAACTCCTCCATTGTTGGTATTTATATTCCTACTACAGTGTTTTTTGTCGGTGTCAGTGAAGCAGCTGAAAACCATCCCCTGCGATTAGAGGATCATTGTATCTGCAGTTAAGCATTTGAATAGTGGTAGTAAATCTACAAAAGGGAAATTCAGGGTCGCTGTAGACACTGCTTATGGCTGCCCAGGGGGAAACCGATGTCACATTGTAAATTTAGCCCCTTAGTGTCTTTACAGTGGCCAGCCTATGATGTTTGAATGTAGGAGTGCAACGGGAGCGAAGCCGAGGATGACTTGACATATATTCCTGCATAGAGGCGCTTAAATACATTTTTCCCTTCCAGATGACATCAAGAGTAACAGACTAAGTCAAAAAAATACTGTGGATAAACACTAGATTTCTCTAGGTGGCATTAAAGTTGCAGCCTTAACTAGATTTCTCGTATCTGACTGATTCACACAAGCTTTTGAGGAAAACTGCTGTACTAAAACCTGTATCCTTTGTGTGCAAAATAAAGTGTCTGCTCTATTCTATTCTACTAGAGGGGTGACACCTTAAAAAAAAAAAGAAAAAAAAGAAAAGAAATTCTAAGCCACAACTGAGATTTGCATCCCTGGATAGAAAAAAAATAAAAAAAAATAATTCCCATTCCGATTAAAAAATTTAAGATCACACACACACACACACACACACACACACACACACAGTTGATATAATACACTGCACGTTTTCTTTGGCTCAAAACACATGCATTAGGAGGTTCTATATATGGTTTATGTATCGATGACTGAAGTCCTAATCAAATCAGGGGGAGAATTGGAGGGCGGGGAAGACATTCTGCCCTTAACCTCAGTGCCTCTCTGTCTCTCTCCTCCCCTCTGATGGCTGCCTCACTGGAGGGACGCACAGCAAAGGCCTCCTACTGTAATGAGGAAAAATGTATCAATTTAGCTCGGCCTGTGTGCAGATTGAGCGCCGGGTGGGTGAAGGTGCACTGAGTGAATCCTTTTTCCTAATCAAGGACAGTATCGGAGAGGATTGCGGTCTCGCTCGCTTCGTCTCTAGAATCAGCAGCATTCCTCCCTGTAGCCCCCTCAGGGCCGGGGAGCCTCTTTCTGCCTTCTGTTTCACCTCATCAGCAGAGTTCACGCGGGGGTCAGGTCCTGCCCCCTGATGCTGCATTCAATGCAATACCTCTTGCATCGAAAGGCGCTGTAAAAGCCCCTGTGCTCAAGGACCGAGCAGAGGAGAAAGAAAACATGATAACTAGCTCATCTTGATCCCTACCTGTGTTGCGACGCAGTGTATTATTGAACTACTCCTTCCATCTACTTGACCTTGGCTTGACACAATGCAGTACAATGTAAACAAGAGAATATTTTTTCATCTGTTCACTTACTAATAGCTGATACTGGCAAATACCTTGTTTATTGTTTTCTCTATGCATTGAAACAGCCAAATCTGTCTTTCTGCATCTGAGATGCTGTAATTGTGAAGATCTCTGCCAATGAAACCACATGTACCCCTGCTGGGATTGAACCCTACAGCCTTCCTACTGTCTCAAATTAAAGATACGAAAGGGAATAGCCCGCTCTCTTTCCTGTAAGCTCCTTCTGTTGTTACCACAGAAATTTCTTCGTCTCTGCAGCATCATCGACCTTACTTTTGAGAATTCCCCATGTTTTCATAACGTCTTTGTTGCATTATGACCACAGTTAGATATAATGTAACGTATTAGTCCTCCCACCCAACCATTTCCCTTCATTTTGATTCACTCTCTGCCCAGCCTTTGATTGACTTTCAGCCTAACTAAAGTGGATTTTAATGAGAGAATACATTAACTCCCTCTGGTCATGCTAACATAAATCAGCCTTTTCTTGTGGGATCAACTGCTGAGCTCATAACACCATGCTGAGAGAGTGTGAATAACCAAATGAGAGATTGCGGCTGTGGCAAACCGCTGGCAGCTCAGATGCATTGTTGTGTATCCCCGGAGTTTAAAACAAGTTCAGGAAGGCAACGAAAACATCATTGCACTTTGCATCACACAGGTCAGCCTGCTTATGGAAATGTTCCTTTGTCAGGATCAATTAAACACATATATCTGGTCAATTTCTATTGATTATTTTCTCCCATTTGGAAATGGAGTGACTCAAATCTTTTGTTGTTGATGGCCGTTGAGAACACTTAGATCCAGTTAGCCCAGCCTATAACAAGTCCTCACCTTGATTTACTAAACACGCTGCTTGACTGTAACATTCCATCTATCTGCCTCTCTCCGATGGTAATTGCACTCAGCTAAAAGCTAAATAGGTTATGCTGAAATATCAATAAATTGCCATCAAATTAATGTCAATACCAAAGCTGTGGATGGTGCTAATTAAAAAGCAAAAGGGATGAAAATGAAGTCGTGGCATTGCCCTGAATAATTGATAATGCAATTTATGATTTTTATGAAAGAGTGCCGTCTGTCTGTGATTCTGATGAGGCTCTAATTAGATGCATTAATGTGTCTCTCTGTGCCTGTACCCAAATTCAAAATTCAAACACCATGATGATTGTTGGGTTTTTAACACTCTAAATTGCACCTTTTCAAATAACATTACCTCTGAACATCCACTTAACATTTTGTCGGTCCCAAAGAGGTGTTAGTGTGTAATTTGATTAAAAGAGACATTGTTCACTGTGGGCCAATCAGAATAGTTTTTTGTTGAGGGTGGGATCATCTGCGTGGTAGGATTTCAGAGAACGACAGTAAGGAGTATATGTTTTTAGGTTGTGCTGCTACCCTGTGGAAGAATCATGAACTATCATGTTCACGTTTCGGAGCACAACCCTCTTTTGCCTGCAGAATCCAGTTGGATGTGAAATCTACATTTGCATCTCTTCAAAGTCCAGTTTTACCGATATTTCATATTTCTTCAAAGAGAGGCAGTCAAGTGAGGTCATGTCTTCCATTGTTAAAGTGTTAAACACACATGAATGTGTAATGTTTATTGACTCAACCAGATCAGAGTGATCCTGTGTTGATTTTGTACCTCCTCATCTATTAACCGGGCTCGACCTTTGAGATAAATGAAGAGCGAGGGAAGCAGACAGATGAGGGGATTAGAAGAGGGCCGCAACAGGGAAGCAGGCCCAGAAAAATGGACGGACTGCCGGCGGATGGATGAGGTGGGGAAGCCTAATGACCGCTGTTTGTTATGATGTACTGAATCAGGTTCTCTTTGACAAAACAGTCCTTAGCACCTCCGTATTTATAGTGTCACCAGTCAGTCCATCCACAAAGGCAGGCTGATGATATGTGAGTGCGTTAGTGCCGTGAGGTGTCTGAGGCTCTGCTCTGCAATGACCTGCTCATCTGTCAGGCCCACGAGCTGAAGCAACGCAGGGTTATCGGATCACACACTGGATTGGTGTGAACATAATGCATAAATCTCTGCAATGTTAGTTGAGTGAAAACAAGCAAGGCAACCAATATCAGCTTTGTCTCATTTTCTAGATCAAGGTTATTTGGGAAGAAAATGCTGTATTTTGACAAGGGAATGCCCTCAAAACATTAAGGTGGTCAGAGACAACGTCACACAGTCGGGGCAGGCATTCAACCAGAAAGCTTTTTCATGTTGCTGATTTTTATGAATGAGAAAGGGGCTTCTATTTGTTTTACGTTGGGAGATCCTCTTTGTTTAAACCAGAGGACCCAGTTATGGTATGACATGTTTGGTTTTCCTAGCAGTTAAACAGGTCCTTTTCAAAGGGGGATGGACTCCAGGCATTTTCTCTTGTCATCAGTGCTCTGAATGGGGTATCACACTGACTAGTGTAAATGGACTTTAAATTGTTCCTGTATTTCAAACTGAAAAGGCGGTTCCTGTTCTCTCTGTGCTTTTTCCTTGTAAGGTTAATGCCTGATGACTAATGAATCGAGAGGAAGCCGAGCTTTGTTTTTGACACATGGGAAAGGCAGGTACTCCTAGTGAAGCTTAGGGCGGAAGATGGCCCTTGAGGCTGACCTGGGGTCAATCTTGCAATTTTCCCACTAATGGCTATGGTTTGAAAATGGGACAAGTATACTGATTTCTTGTTAGAATCTCAAAAGTTACTTGAGTGGAACAATACCAATCCTTTCTGCCATCAGTGACAGAGTAAATACTATGTTAAATATAATGTGCGTTGTATGCCTCATGTTTCGCCAGTGCCACCTCCCCGTAGTGCTAAAAATGTGCCTTTGCAGATTGGACAGGGTTGTTTGAATTCCCACAGGCAAATCACTCCTATTAAAAGTGCAGTGTGAGCAGATGTATGGACTGCAGTGCTCAGCAGCACTGTAAATGTATTGATCCCAGTTTCCTAAAGCCTATAAGCAGAGGCTTGTTTGATCCACAGACTTTATGTTGGTGGTGTGTGTATCTGCATGTGTGTGTGTGTGTGTGTGTGTGTGTGTGTGTGTTGCCTTGGGGTCTCTTTCTATTCGGAAATTAAGAGCATATTAAGTATCGTTTAATGAGGAGTTTATTTGAAACATTAATGGACAACAGTGTCTATTGCTCTTTTTCACAGTCTTTGAGGAAATCCCCCCTGTGGCAGCCCAGGAACTCACCAACATCTTGAAGCAAGGCTACTTGGAAAAGAAACGACGAGGTAGCACAATATAGATATCAGACTTGGGTCAGAAAGCACTTACTCTCTGTTGTAACGTAATTGGAGTGGAGTTTACATCATGAAAAAAATTGTTATTGTGTCGAGTACAGTATTAATCATGAAAAAAATATGCTAAAGTGACTTTTGGTTGCTTGCTTGTGATTGTCCTAAATTTCTGTCTTATTGGCTTGTCCTATGGGGCAAACTTCAACCCTGTGGCAGCTAAGTGAAAAATAAATCATGAAATGTATTTTTAAATCTGTACATGTCATATATCTATATTACCTATGACTAACTCATTACATATGTTGTCATGAATTTTGCAGTCCACTGTGTATTCACTGCTAACAGTGCACTGCTTTATTTAGACCACAGTTTCTTCAGCGAGTGGCAGAAGAGATGGTGCGTCCTGAACAATACGATATTCTACTACTTTGGGAATGAGAAAGGTTTGTTTGAAATGCTAATATACAGACACATTTGAAGAACATAAATTGAATCAAATAATGTTCTACCATGCCTACTCTTTTCCACAGACAAACAGCAGAAAGGTTCATTCTATATTAATGGCTACAGTGCAGAACTGGCACAGAACCTGCGCAAAGACTCCAAAAAAACAGCTTGTTTTGAGCTGAGCGCCCCTGGACGGCGGACTTACCAGGTGGGTGTCATCCCAACGTGCCAGCACGTAGAAGCAATTAAAAATGTCAGATGTTTAAAGAAAATGAATTGAACTCAATAGATCTTGTTTAGAAAATGGCAGTGCACCATTTTTTGGTAGTTCATCTATCTGGCAAGTCAAATAAAACACACCTCTTGTAGTTCCAAGATAAATTTGCAAAAGAAGTCTTGTTTCTGAGGTCTAAGTGGGACATTGACAAAAGAATCATACTGCCTGTGTGTAACATTATTTTCCCAGTCAGTAAAAACTGATAGTTTCAGATTCTATACCATAGTGTAAACACGCAGGGACAGATTGTATGATTTCTCACTCTTAAAACAGCCAGGAAGTGATCAGATCTGTGCTGCAAAGAGTCAAAAATCAGAGCTTTTGTTCCTATCTAAATGCACCCTTAGATGTAATTTGATAGTAACAGTATTATTGTCACTCTTTCCCACCAGTTCACTGCCAGCAGTCCTCGAGAGGCCAGAGAATGGGTGGACCAGATCAATTTTGTATTGAGAGGTAAGGTGGCATATTTTCTTACGTTTTAAAAGACACATAGGCCGATCGGAAAATAATGTTAGAGGAGGACAAGAGACAGTGCTCTATTGTCAAAGGTCTTTTTTTCTCCCAAAGTTTGCTTGTGTTCTGGAGGGAAGGAAAGGTCAGAAATGAAAGGTAGTCCTTTATCATCTTTGATTCAGATGAAAACCGCTCTATACATCATGACCGGCCCAGCCAATCAGACAAGTTCTGAACCTCCTCATTCGACACGTCACTGACTGTCTGCATCATGCGTGCCACCATGTAGCTTCAGTGCTCCTGCCCTCCTTCCCCCAACCACTCCACCCCTAACCCTCCTACCGAATTCCAACCTTACGGGAAATTGATTGGTAGATGTTCTGGTTATCCTCCAGTGACATTGATTTCTGCCTGGCCGATGGTGGATGGTGGGGGACCTGATACCCTGTGTTGCAGTGGCCAGTCGCCTGCAATCAGACCGCTCCTCCATCTGAGCGAGCAGTTTTGCTCTAAAATGGGCTCAGACCGGGCCACTGGTTTGCGGGAAGTAACAGACACCCGGCAGTTTGTCTCAGCTCCCTCCGGCTCTGTTTTACTCCAAACTATAGCCTGATCCATGAGATTTACAGATACTAATTTTAGCCTCTACACTGCCTGAATTAACAGTAAATTGTTATGAGCAAGCATGTCATTTCTGTTTTTTCTCATCAAATAGATTTTTCTACTGATCATTGGATGTAAACTTTTGTTTTTGTGTTCAGTCTTCTGAGATTTTTATGGCTTCCTAGCTTTAAAAATGAACAGTGGGGCTACAGAAAATAGATTTTGAAGATGGGAAAGGCAGGAGGTAACATAAGACTCAGGTCAACAGCCAGATCCAAACACACAGTGACAGAAATTGCTCATATGTGGCATGTGCCCCAGCAGGACATTTCTTTTGCTGCCCCTTTAATGCACGTGCATCTTCCGTGCCGCTCTGTTTTACATTGCTAACACCGCTGATCACATCGTATCTCTGTTCCTGATAGATCTCAGCTCCAGCTTCATCCCTTTCGATGATGATGAGGAAGAGGAAGAGGAGGAGCAGGAGGAGACCTATGATGACATTGAAGGGGTGACCGGCCCTCCCCCGCCACGGCCCGGTGCTGCCCGAGCCTCCCGGAGCAACCAGGAGGAGTGGAGGGGTAGACAAGGAGGACAGGAGACAGGAGGTGATGAGGAAGAGGAGGAGGAGGAGGATATCTATGAGGTGCTGCCAGGTATGAGGACACGGTTACCTTACACACAGACATGCTAAAGCAGGCACACACACTGATAAATACGCAGATACATGCTGCACACACACTCACTTGTGATTCTCAGGCAGACAAATAGGCAAAAACACTTGCAGATACGCATTTTTTCTCTCTTTCCATTTCTCTTTCTCTGTCTCACACACACACACACACACACAGTGAAGCCCGAAGGGATTTTTGTAGCACCAAGTAGATGGCTGTGATAACCTTCCCTGGCTGTGATGTTTGTGTTGCCAGGTGCCTCCCTATCGCTGTAACTCCCTGACTGATCACTCATTATAAATCAAGCAACACTAATAAGCATGTCAGGGCTGAGGCGGCTGTTACAGAATCACACAAGACTGGAGGGGAAAGATTCCTTTTGCACAGTTTCCCCTGGTCTTTCCCCTCCCTAACCTCAATAACTGCTTTAAACAGAGCTATCTGTACAGAAAACAGTTATGTTGTTAAAGTCAGACAGAGCTCAGTAATTCTGAATGCTCTCTGATAGACTGTTCAATTAGCTAATGTTGCCAGGCAACGAATGGCCTTCGACTTCAATCCACTAAAGACAAGTTTTGGCTAAAATCGCCTAGCAACAGCAATTTAGTTGAAAGGAAGTAAAAACTGTATCTCTCATGGCTTAAAATAGTTCTGGACCTCTTAATGGCACATGTTTAATAGATATTAGAGTTTGATTGAGGATGCCGCAAAGCTGTCTTTGAGCAAATCCACCCAACTCCCCACAGAGGAGGAGTACAGTCCCCTGTGTCAGGGTGGCTACAAGATCCTGAGAAGGACAAAAGGGGTGATCTGATCTTTTCAGGGCCATCGTCCATCACCCTTTCTATTAAATAAGATACATCAAGATTCTGTTTCACTCAGTGAGTACATTACCTTTGCCAAAATCACTGGTGAGAGGGAAATCAGTCTTCAGACTGTCATGCTGGCGTACAAAGCCATCTGGGAAGGGGTACAGACCCTGACCACAGATGGCATATCGAATGACAGGCTCTTTCGTTCACTTTCTCACCCCTTCACTTATCAATCATCAATCTCTTTGGCCACTTACTGTTTCTCCACAGTGATTGGATACAGTTAAATGTTCAGACTTTTAGAGTTATTTCCATGGATCAAGATCACAAAAGGCAGGAAAAAGTGCTGTGTTTATGTGTGTGAAATCGTGAAAACACCCTCACATTCTATCCCTGGTAGGTAATTTTCACTGTGACTGCATATTATTAATTTATGAGACTTTTGATTTTTTTACTGTTTCTCTCTCAGAATTGCCGACATTCATTGTTCTCATCAAAGTTTTAAATTGTTTTCCCTAATGTTATGATTAACAACATGCCAAATATTCAGAATTTGTTGTATCGCACCCTTGTGAAATACATTTTTTGTGTGCAGCATATCTAAGCTGGCGAGGAATTGCTGAATAAGTTTGAAGCATCATTTTCCAGGTGATGAGCTCCCTCCATTTTGTTGGAGCAAAGAGCTGAACAAGCCTCGGCTGCAAAGAGAATGCAGAGGGATGGTGGTATTGGCTCTGGTGCTGATGACTGATTTTATTGACTGGAAAATTAAATCACTTTGATATAGAAACCGTTGGCCCATAGCGGTGGCCTCCCAACTGAAGGATGCTCTTCTCTACAGCACTTAACAGCACTGAACAAATGTTTGGACTGTTTGCAAATGAAATTACAATCTCTTTTTTTTTCCTTGGTGGGGGAATGGCGATGTACGTAAATTTCATATTTTTAGGAAAGTCATATTCATGCATTATGCATGGATTTATAATCCATTCTTCATTAAAAAAAAAAAAAAAAAAACATCCCAGTAATTTTCTTTTTGAAACATGCTTTAACCTGAAAATGTTGGTCATTGTGTGTGCATGTGTGTGTGTGCGTGTGTATGTGAGAAAGAGAGAGAGGGAGAGAGAGAGAGAGAGAGAGAGAGAGAGAGAAAGAGAGAGGGGTAGAGGAGATAGAAGACAGGGAGGAAGAGACAAAGACCACACCCACAGACATACATGAATATTTGTGTTCAGTGTACAATATGTGTTTGGATACAGTATGTTTATGTTGTTGTTGTTGTGTGTGTGTGTGTGTGTGTGTGTGTGTGTGTGTGTGTGGGTGAAGGTAGGTGTGTGTGTGTGTGTGTGTGTGTGTGTGTGTGTGTGTGTGTGTGTGTGTGTGTGCGTGTGCGCGTCCTGCCTGCTTGTTCCTGGAAGCGGAGGTGCAGGTTGAGTAGGAGGGTGGATAGGGTTGCTGGGTTGTGGTGTTGCTGTCAGCCTGACAGTGTAAGGATGGATGTGGGAGACAGAGAGCAGGGATATCACTGTGTCACCTCTCAGACCACCAGGTGCCACGCCCCACAATCAATGACGTGTCCACCTCCACGCGCGTTGAACACAGCGACTGTTCAACTTTTTCTGCTTGGGACTCTGACAAATTGGAGAAATTGATTCTTCAGCCACGAGCCCAGCCTGAGGAAACCATGCTAATGCTGTCATGCGGAGGCACATCAGATAGTGGCCCACAGTCATTTCTGTGCAATGAGTCACAGCTTAAGCAACACTACTAGGAAAGGGGGGGATTTTCCTTTTGATAACTGCTCAAAAAAAAAGTTTTAAAGGTCATCTTAGGTGGTAAATATTCTTTTTATGTATGCCATGATACCAGAATTTTCGTAGCTGATACCTGTACCAATGAAATTCCACAATTCTTGATACCCAATTCAATACCAAAAACAGAAGTCTATTCAACACATACTCCTTTATTTAAAATCTTTATATAAACCTCAACAAGTAAATAAAAACTTAATATTTTTCAGGTATTCAAACATATAAGGTACATTATAATAGGAAAAGACAGCAACATTGATCTGTAGCCGTCAAGTTGAAAACAAAGCTCTACAATAAAATACTTATTTCAAATCAGAGGAACTGTATAAAATGTCGCGGTCAGACCGTAACAATAAATACAGTCATATGATTATGTGCTCTCATTTTGATTTACAGTCCTTTAAGCATGACTGCAACTTTAAATGTTTCAAGTATTTACACTGGCTCTATTACAGTAAGATCACTGAGTTACAGAGTGAGGGATCAGGTTTCACTAGTAATACAGATTTTGTGTAGGTAACAAAATTTTGCTACCAAAGTATGGCTTCTTGCGATGTCCCTAATTCTGTCACAAAATTTCTTGGCATCTCAAAACCCCTGTTTCAAAGAAATGTTCAACTCCTCACTTTTGGTTTTGTTGTTGTTGTTTTTTCAGAGGAGGATTTTGCAGATGCTGTGGAGGAGAGCAATGAGAAGAACACCAAGTCAGGTCAGAAACTTGTTATAGTCTCACTATCAACTTTCATCCTAATGTCTCAGTTTCCTTAACACACCCAGAATAAAAAGAAAGTAATTTTAATTTTCAAACGCTGTCGACGTGTATTGTGTGCACAGCAGCCCCCGAGTCAATAGCTCCCTGGTGTTCTGCAACAAAATGCTTTTGTCTGAAGACTTGAGCAAAGAACAGTGTCTCATTGTTTTATTTAATTTGTGCTCTGCATTTCCTCTCAGCTTGGTCATCAGATTATGCTAACTACTACCAGGGTTTATGG
This sequence comes from Myripristis murdjan, assembly GCF_902150065.1. Classification (NCBI taxonomy): domain Eukaryota; kingdom Metazoa; phylum Chordata; class Actinopteri; order Holocentriformes; family Holocentridae; genus Myripristis; species Myripristis murdjan. The sequence goes on from NC_043998.1 coordinate 5,449,655, forward strand.
GATTGCGAGGCCGACGAGCCAGACGAGCTGACCTTCCAGAGGGGAGATCTCATCTACATCATTAGCAAGGTCGGCTTCCACATCAGCCAAAATAATCAATACTTAAACTTATTTCAGGATTTCACTTTTTTTTTCTCTCTTTTTTTTTTTAAGACACACAGCTCCCGCTAAACACAAATGTAAGATTACAGTTTTCTCATTCACATCTAATAGGAAGAAACAATTCCTGAATCAAAACACATAATTACAGCGGTAATTATGGTACTTTAAAATGAGTAAAATGTGATGCATATGTGTAAAATGTGTAATTAGTTAAGGGTTAAACAACATCAACTCCAATTATCACTTTGTCCTCGTTTCCTTTATGGGCATGCTGATATCCCCGACATCTAAATTTCTCTGTTAGTTAGCACTTGTATCTTGATGCAGCAGTGAAGCGCCAGTGGAGGCATTGTCTATTTCTGGGCCACTAGGGTGAAGTGCCATTCGGGCGCTGGGTAATGGTGCTGTTGTTCATTATGTTGCCTGTATCACAGGGGTTAATTGAGTGAGCAGTCATGCGAAGCCCTCCTCTTCTCTTTGACATAAACTGCAGGTGAAGCCATCCTGCATCTCAGCTTTTTCCTCTCAATCTATTTCCTTGTGTTTTATGGCCATCTTGTAGTTACATGCAGAGTATCTACTGGTGAAACGCCACCCTACTGGAAATCAATGGCTTGTAATTTGGGCAGTTCTACAGAGACTTGTTCCCAGACTGTTGCTATTGGTCGGTTTGCAATGGAACAGCGTTTACACTATTTGATTTGCAGTGGGAACAAAATTACAGTATATTCAGGAAAACCTTTTTTTTTTTTTTTGAGTAATTACTTGGTAAAGAATGAGAAAATTATCCATTCCACTTAATTTCTTGCAAATGTAATTTCCAGTGGCCTTGAATGCTTAATAAATATATCAGAACCACTGAATTTTTGTAATTTTTAATGTTTTTATGTTGGCCAGTTTTTAGTTTAGAAATGATGAATGAATGTTGTTTTTAGATTAATAAAAATATTGTAGTGTATTAAAGAAATAGGTTTAGTTTTAAATAAAATATCCACACATAAGCAAACATGCCCAGTTTGTGTTGAATGAAATTTAGCCTTTTGTTTCAGACAGCAAATGTGGGACAGGTGAAATATGCTCTTCACAGAAGATGGACTTTTAATTGAGGTTCTCTTGGCAGAAGCAGATTAATGAGATGCCACCATTCTGTGTCTGTGTGCTCTGGTTGATAGGGGAAAATGTCAAAACAGCCACGTCCATTTTTCATTTAAGGATGATAAAGGCACCGTACTTTGGAAACAAAGGGGACTTGGCTCCGTGCTGCAGACTCACGCCAAACAGCCTCAGCTAGTATATTACCTTTCACTGGGTGGGTCAGATTGCTGCTGGAAACCTTAAAAGCAAACCAACTCCAGGTTGGATGCACAACATGGTTGTAGTGTCTCACAATCTTAATGACACAGATTACTCTTGTTTTGTCAAGCTGTTCGCCTAAGTCATAACATAGAGACAGACTGCGAGAGAGTATTTTAACTATCCTCTAATGGATTTAAAGTGAGAGCCTGGCTGTAAATTATTTAGAGGTGATCTCCTTACGACTCCTGGATGTTTGGTTTTGTGTGACGACAAGACTCCACCCGTGTCCCATTTTGCGTCCTAATGGCATCACATTTCCCTCATGAATAGCATTATTTGGATTATAGCTTGTAATCGGCTATTTATTTTAATGAGCCCTTGGGGAGGGCTTCCCTGCTTCTTCTGTGAGTACATGCAGGGCCCACCAGTGTTCAGTTTTACAGGGGATTCCTGAGAACCCTGACCTCGATGAGTGAAATACGGGCCCTTGGCTAGAACTCAAGCCTGTCTCTTAACTGGGGACCCGGACACATGAAATGGCCGCAATAAAACCAGGGCCCATAAATTCTCTCAGAGGGTGGGAGGCCTGGTTGTCTGTGCTGTTATGTCAACACTGACCATAATTACAAGGTAATAAGGACACGCTCTAAGTGCTAAATCAATGGTGCTAACAAACTGTTATTTTTAAAGCTGGGATGTGATTGACTGCTGAAGTGCAGAGTGGGATAGCCACAGGCATGGTGTCATATGGCTGTGAACTGAGTAGAACATGCCGATTGTATAAAAGGCCCCCATCCATCATTATTGATCTCTCACTTACAGTAAAGTGGGGGCATTTTTACTGTATTTGTGTTTTTTTCCCCTTGTGTATTTGCTGTGTGTGTGTGCGTACACGTGTAAATGTGTGTGCGTATCTGTATATCACTGACAAAGTAAATAAATTAGGGACCTCACAACTCATATGAATCCCATTAGTTCAAGAGAATTAATCTCATAGTGTGCCTCTGCCAGTGGTTTCAGCGATGCCTAACTTGCCTTGCAGAGAGCTCGATAGTACTGCTCAGTGCGCTGATACATGGGGTAGAAACACACCGTGAAATCCATCTCGTGCTTTTTGCTCTGGCATTTCATTTCTGAGAGCTTGCATTTTTCTAATGCGCATTATGGCTTTACACTGACATTTTAGTGTGTAATGACAAATGCTATCTTGCTCAGTTTTTTGCAGTATCACGCACTCAGATTTTTTAACTTGATGCTAATGTTTTGATGTTTCATTTTTTCCACTGCATCATGAAGACCAAAAAACAGTACGTCGCACAATGTGTTGTTGCAAAATATGATTGATTCATGGCTAAATTAATTTATGGCATGATATCACAATGAAAAGAAGCTTTCATTTCCCTCTTCCCTGACATCTGTAATGCTTGTATTCTCTGCTGGGCAAGTCCCTCACTAATCCATAAGGTTGTCCTGCATTCCTGTCCTCTAATTTATGTAGCCAGAATCAAAAGACATGGGCTCTACAGGTCAGCTGTCACATTCCTGTATTCCCACAGGCACTCATGGAGAACGGCGGGATGGAGTGGGGAGAGATTTACGACATAAACCCATCCAGGGTCCTTTAAACTCTGGCAAGCAGCACTGCCACCTCTCTCCTCTCTTTCTCCCTCCATCTCCCTGCTCACCTCTCTTCCTCCGTCCTTTCTGTCCAACCAAAACCCAGAGAGATGGAGACGGGTCAGCCAATCCGGTGCAGTTCCTAAAGTAGACCGTCACATAATATCTGGCCAAAGTGTTCAGTTGCAGCCCCCTTGCAAGTGGTAGAGTAGTGTGTCAGTGACAGTAAGAACATGGACACCACTGACACCTTGTGGCGGGAGCTAGCAGAGCGCACATCCACTCAGAGAGTAACTGTGTTATAATAGGAAGGGGTTTACACAAATAATAGCCTACACACACTCTAAAGCTGGTTTTTACACACTTATAAATTCACATAGTGTAATTTAAAGTCAGTGCTACAGCTACATCAAGTAAAAATACAAGCATGAGTCAGATGAGTTTCAGATTGCTGTATTATTTAGAATCCAATAAAATATGTATATCTATATCTATATATATATAAACTCACAGTGCATCTGAAGGGCCACTCATATGCTATCCAGGCATCCTGTGACAGTCCTCCTCCTTTCTTTAGGGTCACAACCAGCTTCAAGTCATGACAAGCTGGTGTGGCCTGCTGCTCACAGGTCACACCAAGTGAGCGCAGCTGAAGAAAAGGAAAAGTGGGGAAACAATCAGATGGGAAAAGTCAAGCACGAGAGACAAAGAGGGGGGATCCCTTTATCCTTTTGTGTGAACCTTGTCCCCCCCTCTCCTCTCTCCTTTTCTCTGTCACACACCCATTTAAAGACCCCTAGCTGCTATTGTGGCCATAGACACCAAGACGCTATAGACAGGCAAGACATCCTATTTACCACCCAAAGTAGCAGGGGGTGAGTCTGGGGTTTGGGGTCATGCAGGAGGCAGCGGTCATCCCCCGGTCAACTACAGTAGGTCATTATTCAGCCCAAGCCAATAGCCCAGAACCGTGCCCGAGCAATCCACCCCCCAATCCATTCTGCTTAATTATTATAAATGAGGGGCGGCGTAAACAGCCATCATTACAGACACTCAGCGGCATACACAAATCCACTTTAAATTGCTATTAAGTTAAGGAGCCATCCGTAATCCCAGGCGTGCATTAGAAAGGAGCGAGTAGGTTTTCTTTTTATTAAATCTCATCGTCCCTGAGATATTTTCAAACGTTCTCATGCTCTGTCATGTTTCCACTTTGAAACCAATTCACTGATTTAATTAAAAGCCCACTTGGAAAAAATGGACACTAAGTAGCCATTTCGGTCTCTGGTTGTGCGGAATTATCATCCATATTTCTGAGTGGATATCGGCAAGATTTTTTTCCTTTGTGCACAATCTATCCTTACACGCCAAAATAAGTTTTTTATTCCACGATTTTCATGTATTTATCAGGACATTTATTGAGGATTTAAGGAAGTGTACCTGGCTGAGCAGTGAGGAGGGCTCTCTAACTTGATTGCGGGTTAAACAGATCATGGGCTCCTGCCTAGAAGAGGTGTCCATGTTTCTTTGTTAGGGCGACTAGTGATGGAGGAACTGCAGAGCTGCAGTGTATCTGACGACTCTATGTGGAGGGGGGAGAGAAAGACAGAGAGCGTGAGAGAAAGGCAGAGAAAGAAAAACAAAAAGAGAGAAAGAGGGAGACAGGAAGAAAGCAAAGAGGCTGTTAGAGGAAAGACGGAAGGAGAGAGATAGGAAGAAAGAAGGGAGGGGGTTGGCGGAGAGAAGGAGGGTTTGGGGGGGATGGGGTAGGTGGGGTGTAGGGAGGGAGAGATTGTAACACCCAGGCGGCGGGTTCAGCGGCAGGGCAATGAGAGACTTCCTGCGCTCCATCACGCCCAAGGCCTGCCTCAGTCAGCTGGTGGCCGAGGAAAGATGCCTCATGTGTCAGGCTTATTAGCACTCCCCCTGGTTTGTATGCATTTGGGAGTATGTATGTGTGTGTGCATGTGTGTGTGTGTGTGTGTGTGTGTGTGTGTGTGTGTGTGTGTGTGTGTGTGTGCATGTGTGTGTCATTTCGGAGTGCGTGTATGTGTCTCAGAAAAAGATAAAACAGAGGGGAAAAGCACATGCAATCAGAATTTCTGTAAAATGTAACATTTTTGCAGAAAAGAGCTGCATTTCTGAGAGAAAGAGAGAGAGAGAGAGTGATTAAAGCTGTGTTTGGATGCATGACAGTGATCTGACACTTCACCTGCCTCGCTCCTTGTCTTTCACTGCTGCCAGCCAACCTCCGCTCACCTTCTCCTGCTTCAGGCTTGGGTAGCTGTCAATCCGTCCTCCGGTCGGGAACATGAGCGATGGGCCTATCAGAATGCCACCATTAGCCAGCCCCCTGAGTGGTAAATAAACGATCGCGCCGGTACACTGCAGGTGTTGTCATGGCAACCTCCTCTCAGTGCCAGCCCCGCCCACGTTCATTCTCCCCTCTCTTGGCGGAGGAGTCACCGGGAGGTCAACGAGTCGACGCACCACAGCTGCCACGACATGGCGCTGTTCTCCCCCATCTAACCCACTATCCAGCACAGTCAGAGATGTGATTTGATCTGCATCCAGGCCGCAGTAAACACAGGCTCTGACTGACACTGACGCGTGCCGTCTCTCACAAATTGCGCTCAAAATGCATGTATCTCAGTGCATCTTGTTAACGAGATATCATTAGACATTTCCCAGAGCTCAGCTGCTGAGGGACACTTGATTTTCTGACCCCGGAGAGCACGTCACAGTGTGATCTCCATCAGTGCTCCCTCCCTTGTTAGTGTATCGTAGACACGTACCATCTCAAATGATAGCTAAACAACTTCTCTCATTGGTGACATCACCACTCTGACCATTCTTTTCACATCCTCTGCCATAGCATTTTCAGAGCTGAACATGCAGAAGCACATAAAAGAAAACAAATCAACTTAAAAGACAAAAAGAGGAAAACAAACAGAAGGAAAAGGACATTGAGGAGTTAGCATAGTTTTTGTCATTTGGATAATTTACTCTCCTTGCCTCTTTGAATGTCCCTATTACAGCAGGTGTACTCTGGATGAACCCGTTTCAAGTATGAGGAAGATGGACTCTGCACGCCTGACAGACTTCCACTGCCATTGGCACCCACTCTGTGATGTAGCAGTTGTATTAAAATGGCGGTGCTGATAATCCAAAAGACCTTTCTCAGGGAGAATTTGAGACCGACTGCACAGATGGGCCACGGAGATAAATAAAACTCTCTGTCACTACGGTTGGTGGAATAGTGCTGTGACGCCCCCAAGGGAGAGAAAAACTGTTTCACTCCCTCTCTCCAATGCCCCCCCCACCCCCCCATCCGTCTGTCTCTCCTCTCCTCCTCCTCTGTTGGCGTTCTCTCGAATGAGTGTCAGAGCCAGCTATCCCCAACCAGGCTTTTCCCTCTACTCTGTTATGGGGTGCACAAAGCAAATATGGAGCACCATTCTTCCCTTCTAAACTTCCTTTACCCCGAGTCAGAAGCTCAAGTTTGAATTGTCAGTCACTTTGTTCAACAGCCAACCGAGCATCACTGAGTCAGAGTCCTCAATGTGAATTGAAGGGTCGGATAGGGCTGAGCGATATGGACAAAATCAAATATCACCATGTGTTTTACCTTGATATCGATATTGTGACAATATTATTGGGATGATTATTGGTGTTTTCATAAGATATTTAAACACAAGATTTTTAACAAATAGTCATCAGTAATGTGGATATGATGACCAAACAGGTAGAAGGCAATAATATAACAGCTACAGCAGTCTAGTACATTTTGAAAATGTCATCCCTTTTCTGTGCCGCACCCTTTAAAACCAGAACAAGATAACATTTATGTCACATCAAAATATTACAATATCCAAAATCCCAGATGATATCTAGCCCTACACCTTGATATCGACATAATATCAATTAATCACCCAGCCTTAGCGTTGGATAATAAGGATAATAATACATAGTGTACTCTGTTCTGCAGGCATGGATGGACTGTCTGTTAATCACTGGCTAGCTATACATGCTTTAAGAACACTTGAGTGTCTTTGCTCATCACTCACTCAAGCAGTTCATCCATCCTGGCCACTCATTAGAGGCAGGCCTGCTTCTCATTCCTCTGGCTGGAGAGCGGTGTCAGGTCTGGGTGATAGGCCAGACCATTGACAGTCTGCTATTTATCACGGCAGTGTGCGTGTGTGTGTGTGTGTGTGTGTGTGTGTGTTCTTCAACTAGGCCATGCAAGACCATGAAGTCTGCTTACGATCTGATGAATATATGGATCCATCTGGTGCTCACTGTATTTGCATGTCAACTGTGGAAGAAAACCAAGAACTTCTCTTTTCCATACAAATAGAGTATGACACCTGTGCCTTTAGAAGGGTTGCATATGTATGTGTGTGTGTGTGTGTGTGTGTGTGTGTGTGTGCGCACGCACATACTTGTGTCCAGCAGTCAGCCGTTTCATCTTCCCTCAGTTCCGAGATAAACCATCCACACACCCATTCTCAATCTGCTGTACAACAGAAGACAGATGAACGTCCAGGCTCTCTGGAAAGTGACGGTGGGCAGGTGCCACTGCTCCTCTGCACGGCTCTAACCCTCCACCGCTCCCCGGCCAAATATTGATTCAGTAGTTAGAGCCCAACTGCCTTGATCAGATTATCATATGGTAATTGATGTACGTCAGCCACTTAAAATGCACGAAGCACTTGGAACGAGCCACAGAAGAATGAATTTGATATGTGTAGCTCCTGTTTTATTGGTTAGGCCTACAGAAAACCTGGAAGAATCATGGGCTTGTATGGGTGTGGAAATATTGTGTATAATATTACATAATAAGAGAAAAAAATTAAAGAAACTCATCTGGGCCCTGAGAATGTTGAATGTTTTGTAAAAGTCCAATTTAAAATAAATATATGGAGGATTTTGATGAGCCATCTTTTTTCTCCAGTAAAATAACTTTAATTTATAATGCCTGCTCTGTTTGATCTGACACAGCTCTAATTGCACATGCAAAAATCCTTTCTCATATTTTATTTTATCACATAATCAAAGGTATACAAAATATTTCATATCTACTGAAAACCCACAGGCAGGTAGTAGTTACGGCTTGTGGGCACTTCAGTAGCAGGTGGAATGAGGCAGGCTTATTTGAAACACTTACTAAAGCCACCTCAGTTTGATTTGCAATTTTACTGTTTTCAGATCAAGAATCCCGAAGTTTTAAAATGTCCATTTAATGCTTATTGTACATAGCTCTCTCCTGTTGTTCCATGGTTGAGTTTATTCTGTACAAGAGCCTTTTTAACCCTGTGTAACTGAGATGTGATAGCTTTTTGTTGTTAAGTGGCCATAAAAGAGGATTGGGGTTAAAAGGATTGCAGTACAAATCATTCAAATTGGTTGTTGTTCTTCTATTATTAAGAGAAACACACTCAACTCTTTTTTTCCCAGTTAAAGTTTAAACACGGCTTTGATGATCTTCCTTTATTTGTTCTTGTGTAAATCTTGTGTAAAGCCCTAGGAGACATTCTGTTTTTTATCTGTTCATTTTGGTTTCAGGAGTACAACATTCATGGTTGGTGGGTTGGCGAGCTGCACGGTACTGTTGGTATTGTCCCCAAGGACTTCCTGGCCCCTGCCTACATCCTCTGAGCCCCAACAGGTACCAAGGCACTCTCTTATCATCAGCATTATGGACCATTACTGTGGCCTAATACACAGAAACAGTCCCCCTGGTACTCATCCAGATTGCCATTGAGGTATATTCAGTCGTTGACCTGCCATTTATGGCATCTGCTGGCTGGAAGAAGTACTGCATAAAGCAATCTAAACGGTGCAATGGGCAATGTTTGAGCATAAATATGTGCAACAAAAGCATGATTACAGCGTCAGTTGTCCTATTTAAGAAAATGATTCCCTAATACTTTTAGATAGGCAAGGCTTTAAATGAATGCTGAATTATTAATGCATCTGTTTCCCTGATAGTGTTGCTTTTTTCTTCCACAGAGCTGCTGGTGACACATGTGCCCATGAATTTAAGAAGCAACCCCATCAGATCATCTTTTGTAATCTGAAAATTATTATCTTTCATAAGATTGTATATAATATCTTGTAAATCTGCTGCAATACTACTTTTTCATGTGGAATCCATTTATAAAGGCCTACTTCATATTCATGAGCAAATGGATGGTGGACTGATACATTTGTAAGTTGATTGGTTAAAATGAGTGAAATTCTGAATAATATGTTAGCATATTGTAAATAATTTCCTCTGTTGAGGTAATGTAAAGGTCACGTCATTGCTAAAATACATCAAATAAATTGAACAGATGCTGTGTACAGCATGAGAAGTATGTCAGCTCACATTCTATTTAATCTAACACAAAATTTCTAAAAGGAATCACAGTAACATACTGCTGTTGGCATAGATGATCAATTTAATTTTGAGTGTGGTTATTCAACTTATTGTTTCATTACCAATCACTAGGTGGCATTCATGCTCAAATGTCTTGTTTTAAAAAGCATGAGCTGGTGTGTTGGGAATAACAAGTACGACAGGATCTGTCATTTGCAAGCATTGGAATAGATACACAGAGGCAATGCACAGATGTGGAAAACAATTTATTTGAAAAACATTTAGGTTCTAGTCTATGTATTTATGCGGACACAGTCGCTCAGGTTGATGTCATTGCCCTTGTAGATCCTTGTTAGAAAACACACAAGTCTATTAAAGTACCTTTTTTTATTTTTAAACCTAACTTTCTCTCCAAAGCCACTCTTTTGATAAACTATGAAATGCAAAGAAACTAAGCCCGGTGCCATATAGTCAGCCTGCTATGTGCCGTGGTGCTGGGTGACAGTGGACTAACAGCTCCAGTGTAATGAAACCTGCCTGTGAGGCCGCAAGTCTCTGCTACGACGCAGCATGGATGGCAGTGTCCAATATATCAGTTTAGAAAAAGGAAACTGGTAATGGCTCATTTCTACGTGGAAATGGCACAATAAAATTTGGGTCCCTTATAAAAGTGCATTAAAACTAACAAGAAGAATAGCATGTCAAAGCAATATCGCGGTTAAAGTAAAACTGTACAGGGAAATGAACAAGGCTGTTGGTGTAGGGGGCCAGTCGGAGATATGAGGGCTGCAGACACGGACCAAGGTTGACTCTACAAAAGCATATATTTATGTTAATCCAAGCTCGGGATAATTCACGCTCATCTTAACTGTCTGTGTGGAAACAGGCCATGTTGTGTCCTGAATTTTAATGCAACCCGAAACATGCCGTGCTCATCTAAAACAAATGAAAACCCACTCTGTTACAATGACAAAGCGCAGTAGTGTAAACCAGGATGAGGCCCCGAAGGCTCAGTGCCTTTTCATAAGTAGTTTGATGAATCCTGAATCCCATTACCAAACCAGTGCGTACAGCGGAAAGTACAAAAACACACATCATTATCAAGATCACAAGACTGCAGATGTGAAATCAGCTATAGCAGCAGTGTTTCCTTCATTTTAGCCTGTGTAGCTGCAAAAAGTTACTTCGGCCAGCGTTTCATACTCGCCTTAGTCCCTTTGCATCCCGTTAGCAGAATAACTCAAATAGATGCGGACTGCAATACACTTTGTACAAAGGCTGCTAATGGGGCATGGGTAATTGGCAAAAGGGAGGCGTGACAGCACATAATAGTAATAATTTCTGAAAGGATACACTGTAACACAATGACACTTCAGATACTTTTGTATCCGACTCAGTAAAGTATAGAGGCACCACCTCCATTATTCAAACACTCAGAAATCTTCATTGCATAGCGTTAGCGGAGGTATCGAGGTGCCATCGAATTTTGATCACTTATTAGATTATATCACAAATTGCAAGGATTAGAACCGGTGTTCATTTGAATTTCAATTAATTTTAATTGATTAATTTATTGTCCACTACTGCTGAATTACTATAGGGGAAACACTGTAAGCTATAGCTAAATTTACAGACATGCAGGTTCCTAAGCACAGTTTCACATATTTGTATATTATGTTCAAAGCAGGCTGTCCGACAGGCGTATTCCAATGATAACAAGTTCACATGATGTCAGCCTCCCTGACTGCTTTAATACATCGCTGATGTTTTTGTTTTTTTCCCCTCCAATTTGTATTTAAGATAGGCATGATTTGTAACAGTTAGGCCTGCAGTTTAATGGAGCATGCACTGAATTATGTATTAAAATTTGTATGCTGCAGAGGTAGTGACTTATCAGTAATACTTTACTTATCTAATGAGAAACAGGTGCGTGGGGAGCCAACAACCTGCCAAACGTGACATCTTATTCACATTTACCCAGAGAGCAGGCAGAGCTGTTGCTGTGGTGTTGTTGGAGAAGTGAGTCCAGTCCTGAAACTGACATTATTCATCAGGACTCAGCCGCTGACATGTGGTCTGACCGAAGTGCAGCCTGTTTCTGCGGATCACGGCCCTACACACCTGTCTGTTTTATTAATCACTGATGTACGTAACACTCATCGGTCCAGTTTTTCTAAGGCTTCCATGTTAAGAAAGGCTGTGGGACACACTGTTGGATGCTTCTCACGCACATTTAGAAAAACAAAGCAGATATCCCTTGTGCACAGTTATAGCGATGGTTGGTTTGCTTTTTACAACGTATGGTGTAATAATCAATGGTCCACCAGTCCTCAAATATGGACACTGCCAACAATGAGGACAGAAAGGAGAAAGGAGACCTTAGTGGTACCCGTGACTTAATTTCACCTTTATATTTCTGAGTTGAAACGTACTAAAAATAAATAAAATAATCAGGACTGTCTAGACAAAATAAAATAAAATACAATAAAAAATAAAATAAACAACATAATTTCTCATTTCTCATCCATAATTTCTGAGTGACAGTTTGATTTTAAAAATATATATATATCAATCTGTTCACACAGTGAAAAGGCCAGCGCCTATATGATAACAAAACTCGGTTGTTGTAGGTTTTTTTTGCCCTTGTAAATGAGCCTGCATGCTGCATCTTTTTGTGAACATGAGCACCCTCTGCTGTTCAAAGCCCTCTTGTCAATTTCAGACCAGTGGAACCAGGAGAAGCAAAAGGGAAAACAGAACCAACATTGTGAGTAAGTGTATATGAAGAATTTCATTTTAAAATTAGTTACACACCTTTTGAAAAAAAGGTGGGTCTTCCCACAGGATGATGGCTGGCACAGCTTTAAAAAGTTAAGGTACTTTGTAGTTGAAACTCTTAGAGACTAGATCCTTTATATTCTGAAGATGCTGAATAATGAGCCTCAATCTATGATTTTTTTTTTTTTTTTTTGAATGGGACAGAATGCCTAATATGTACTGAGAGCATGTGTGCGTGACCGAATGTGTCTTTGGCAAAGGACATCGCCGCTATCCATTGTTCAGGCTCAGTGAGTGTGCAGCAGCTCTAGCTGTGTCTGTGCTGTTTCATGGCTGAGAGTGTAGGTGCCATTCAGCTGCTAAACTAATGGACTTCCCCTTCATGGCTGTCCTCTGAGACGTCTAAAGAGAGTGAACACAGGGTAACCTGATCTGTACATTTCCTATCAGATGATTCAGCCGTACAGTTGCTCTCTAGGATGTTAAAGTCACTGTTCTCAGTCAAATCTGCACTCCCTGCTGACCCAGCTGACTCCAGACTTTTAGTCAAGGTACTGATGTCAGTCATGTATGGAAGGTCCTCGTCCTTCGTGTCCATGGCCCTGTTGGTCTCCTCATTGTGCACGTCAGACATGCTCTCTGTCTCTACAGGGCATCCGTTCATCTGTAGCTCTGACACACCTCTGCTGCTGGACTCTGAGTGAGTGGCCTCTTCAGAAGTCTTCATGTAACCATTTGCATTATGGACAGTCTCCTCTTTCTCATCACAGAGCACTTCTTCATCACTGACCTTGGCAATACTCCCATTTGAGGATGGCAGTGATTGACTATCCTCATCACTGTCCTCTTTGTTATTAGCCCCGACCAAATGTACGTCTTGTTTAACTTGATCTTGGTCCGCTGGAGGAACATGTTGAAGTGTGTCATCGCCATCACATTCTACCTCTGATGAACTGTACACATTGTGTGTCTCACTAATTGCTGACCAGAGTGCCTCCTCATTTGTGCTCTCTGGGTCATCACTTTGTTTACTGTCTGGGTCCATCTGTCCATCTGAGCTCCGAGTCTCATCTGGACAGTCAGCTTCAGAAATGTGGTCCTCCACTGAGCCGCTAACATTTTCTACAGCTTCAGCCTCAGAAATGACATGGTGTTGTAGAGCTGGCTTTTCAGAGCAGCTCTCTTCTAAAACTGGCTCCTCGGAATGCGCGTGGTGTTCTAGAACCTTCTCCCCAGAGCCAATCTCCTCGGAGGAGACATGTTCTAGAATCCTGTCAGAACAGATGCGCTGCTCCGGAACCTCTGGCTCACAGCGCAGCGCTTCCAGATTAGTCTCCCCAAGATCAGCTTTCTCCTGGGTGTCCCCATGAGGAACACTTTGATCTCTAGGATCTGTCTCTTTTGCTATATCTAATGTCATATGTCTCTCTGCTGTCTCCACACAGTCCTCCTCAATCACCCCCTCCAGTTCCAAACCACAGCTGTCCTCAGGGCCAACCCCCATGGGGGAGTGTACCTCTACTGGTGTCTGTATTTGACAACCCCTCTGCGAAGTCTGCTCTGCAAGTCCAGGCCCCTCCGGTGCTGGGTCATCCTGGCTTTCCCCCAGGAAAAAGGAAACCTCTGTTGGGCTGTACTGCTCAATGACAGCCTCTAGATGGCTGTTCTTCTGGAGGACCCTCAAGGAGGACTTGCCAGAGTGGCTGAGCTGTAACTCTGTGTCTCCATCATGGAGTTCAGCGATACTCTCAAGAGGGTCAGCGTCACTTGAAGAGTGCAGTCCAGTGCTGGAGGTCTCTTTATTTTGTAGGGAAGGTAGATGTGGAGCTGGGCTGTGGATTGTGGAAGAGAGGAAAATACACTTACATTAACACATGCATACTGACTGGTGAGGAATTATCAGGCTGAATTTTATAATTTGCTAATAACAGAGAATCTGTTCAATTTTTTTCATATGCACTGGATATAATACTTCATGGCAAATGTCTGTATTCATGTTTTCAGTTTTTAAACTTTAAGAAATGACTGAAATAAACCTGAACTGATGACAAAACCTGATTATTAACAGAGACACTGTCATCCCTATCTCTCACATAGTGGGTGATTTGTTTATATATAACAGTAAGGATGGTAAGCAGGGAAAATGGTTGATTCCATATTAATAGTTGTTATAGTTTATGCCACCCGCCCTCATACCTCTCCATAGACTCATAGGGCACTGCAGTCAAACTGGGCTCCTTGATTAGGTCATCCTCCTGAGCCTGAGCCAAGCCTCGATTGGACGAGGCGTAGGTGAGGATGGCGTCCGTCACAGTGTAAGGGGTGTGGCCCTGCACGCAGTCCTGGATGTGGCCAACTGGCAGCTGAGTCTGGAGGAAGAGGTGGAGCTGGCTGTCGGACAGACATACTGTCATGTGCAGCACCCTGCAGACAAACACAAACACGGCCACACATGCATGTGCACATACACACAAGGGCACAGCTATAAATATGTAAAAGGCAAATGTCTCATGTAACATGTAGCTTTCTTAATGCAACAGTTTTTTTTGTTTTTGTTTTTTAACAGCACATTAAATATTGGCATTAGTTTTCCTGAATTTCCCTGTGGGATGAATAAAGTATCTTCTATCCTATTCTATTCTACTCATTGTTTTTAAGGAAGAACTGACTTGTCCAGAAAGACCTGAAGGCCTTTCCTCCTCCTCTCCAGGAAGTCCACATTGCTGAAGGAGAAGAGGGACTTGCCAGGAAGGTCTGGGACTGGCCTGGAAGACACAATGAAAAAAACAAAACAAAAAACAATAAGTTTCAAAAGAACCAATCGTCTGAGAATAAACCACCGCACAGAGGATGAAGAATATGAAAAGCTTCAGGAGTCAGGAGTCAAACACGACTGACCAGCTGAGGTATCGACAAAACAAAAACACTCAGCAAAATTTGGCAGATTCATTCTGCAAAAGAGTGCCTTACAACAAGAAGGGCAACAGATGGCAAGAAATAACAAATGTTGTCACCAGTTACATTGCAGTGGATATGGTGCCAATTCAAGCAGGCTAGAGAGATGGTTTCAAACAACTTTGACTACTTTGGACACCCTGGCCGGCCAGAAATATTTCAGTCATACAGCTCTGCCTAAACTGTATGATTCATGTCGCCAAACTCTGGAGCATAAACGGTTTTATATATTTTGTCACAACAACGGATTTAATAATATCATTAACAGTGTCTAGTATACTATTAAAAATATTGAGACAGTACAACACAAGACTTTTACAAACACATTTTTGAGGGATGCAAAATATTGTCAATTATCATTATCGGCAAAATCCCCTAAAATATCGAGATATTATTTTGTGTCAATAAATACAACTCAAATACAGAAAGGGGAAGTGGAAATTTTTCTGTCAGTTCTTGGAAAACTGCACAATTTTCCAAACATTCCCATCAAACAAGCCAGTTTCAAAGCAGTAGATTAACTGAGTGATGATTTCTTTCAGTGCACATCGTTGCTGAGCGGCACTGTAACACGTAGCTCTAAGATGCGTTGTGATGTAAAATTGCCTCTGGCCTAGAACCGACCACTGGTCTAAGATTAAAAGCCACTAGACCATTCACTCCTCTCATTTATGTGTTTGTTTGTCATATCCCCTTCACATTTTCTGTTGCCGCGGTGAAGAAAGTATAATAAACAGGATTAACTGCCCGTACCCCGGGACAATAACAACTTACACCAAGCCAGCGTTCTTCTGAAGCTTCTTCTTGAGCCAGACAAACTCACTGTAGCGCCGGCGGACACACGACGTCTTGGCTGTGAAGGCCTTACTGTTGGTCTGTGAGTAAATAAAGAAGAACCAAGGCAATGTTCCATGATGTTGCAAAATGATGTGATTATTTTAAAATCAGGATGACTTCACTATTTCCATGAGTGTCATTCTTTTGTGACTAATGTAGTGACCGGAATGACTCACATGGTCCAGCTGTTGAACTTCTTCAGAGTTTGTACAACACAGCATTGTGGCAGAACCAAACAATTATCACAGGGCAAAGTTGTTCCAATAATCTATGACACAGTCTAAACATGATGCATGACAAGCCATAATCAATTACTAACTTTGTTGGAGGATTTTCACCTTAAATCAGATGAACACATTCCACTGCATGACAAAAGTCTTAAGAAGCGTCTATTGTATAATATATCTCCCCTGACTCACCAAGCAACACAGCAAAAATCAAGAGAGAAAAATAGCTTAAGATTATGAAAGATTCGTTTTATATTGTGAATGAGTCAGATTCTGTGTTGTGCATAAAATCTCTCTCTTGAGGATCTCTGACTATTCAAATCTCTCATAACATCTGAGAACAGAAAGGCGTTTTAAGTGAGGCTGAAGAATGTAATCTATTGCCAAAATGGTAAAATGCTGGGCAAGTCTATACTATCAGTGCACTGACAGGCAACAAAAGTACTGAACCAAGTTTTGCCAGACGGGGTTTCTGGATAAACTTTGTCCCTCAACTGTCCAAGTGTGTTGAGATGAAATAACAAGAATCTACAAAAGCCACTTATCTGGACTTCCTGGGATTCTAAAAGTCTGACCAAACAGTGTGTACATTGTGTTTTATTAAGTGATTCTCTATTTTATCTGAGATGTGAGGACACCGTATCCTGTCTGCACCTGTCTGAAAAGCCCAAATCTCTATTCTTTTATTTTGTATTTATTTACCCACGTTGATTGGAATGTGCACAACACCTTGCCTCACACCCATTTCCTTGCACACAATATTAACATAATGGTGCCCTACAAGATGAGGTGATGTCACGTGCGGTCACATGATCCTAGCCAATTTCATGACTCAGACTCACATAAGTGCAAACACACCCATATGTGCATGGTGTCTCACTGCTGTGACAGCAATCTAAACCGCTGGCCACTGGCACAGAAACACTTCATCTACTGTCCATACAAAATGTAAAGAATCCATCTATTGTAAGATTTGGTTTGGTTAAAACTGAAATAGGTGAAGCAATTATCCGAATGTATTCCCTATGTTATGTTTCTAGTACCTTCCAAAGGAGCTGTAACATAGGACTGAATAGAAAACAGTTGGTTTGCAGATTAGTGTCCAAAAATAAGATTTTGCCAGCTAAAAGTAAAACAGTGTAACTAATAGGCTGCAAATAAATAAAAACATGCTGAAAATGTTGGTCCCAGAAAAAGCTGATGAAAGCTCAGAGCTGAAATGCGCCCCTCTATGCCCACACAATAAACTGATGATATGCTGCACTATTTGTGAGCGCTGGTATTTCATTCTGTTGTCACAGGGAAAAAAAAGGTTTCAATCCGTTACACTAGTTAATTATAAATTCTAGTGTGGTAGGAAACTCTTTCCATGTGCCTTCAAATGAGCACAGGCCTATATGATGAAATTAATCATTAGTAAAAAACCTAATACATTAAAATACACTCTGAAAATGAAATAAAAAAACAAAAAACAAACATTACTCCTCTGCAATTCGAACTAAAACCGACTACTTATCCCATGATGAAGATGAATTCTTATTACTCACATGAAGGAATATTTTATAGTCCACATATGAATTCCAGGAGCCTTCATTTTGAACGCGGGGGTCTTGGACCCGCACGGCAATAAACTCCTAGAGGGGAGAAACAAAGACATCGCTTCACATGTAAAAACACTACAGTCAACATGTTTGTGTGTGTCAGGCTGGGTCATGGTAAGATTAACAGGCTGAGAATTAGATTACTGTAGAAGAAAACACATGCCTCCTTTGCCTTCATGCCGTGTTCCTTCTACGCTTTTTTTCTTTTAACAAATCAGTGGAAGCTTTGTTCCCTGGCATCTGTTTAGTGGAAGTTTATTTGTTCATGAATCATTGAATGTATTTTTATAGAAGAATATTACAATTAAAATGGATGGGAGGCTACTTACATCTTCTTCGTGATTCCTGATCATCCTACCGAACACTGCGCTGCACTGGAAACATCTGGAAAATCAAATGAAAACAGGGAAATGCAACCAGCCGGATCAAAGTTCAAAACGAGCACCTCGTCTTCACTGCTGTGTCAAGCTGATGACTCAACCTTCAAGGGAAAGGTTGCTCAACTAAAATCGACTGAGTCACTCGTGCGTCTTTTTTTCTTCTTCCTACCCTCACAGGAGCAAAGCATTAAGCATCTTAAGAGCTCTGTGGAAAGAGTGAGAAGCACGGATTTCCCTTGGAGTTATTCTCTTGTGTATTTCTATCCCTGTGAAAGCCACAGCTGTGTCAGAGCACAGCACTGTAAAATCTCAAGATTAGCCAGGTATGTACACCAAGACTGTGGCTGCTGGCACTGTCAAGATATCCTACTGGTGCTGACACTGTTATTTGATTAATTGATTAGTCTATCTACAAAAAATGATCACTTTAACCTTTTAGTATATCAGTTATTTCCTTTTTTCCTGGCCACAGTTTCACAAATGCTTAGATATTCTTGGTTTCCTCTTATAAAATGAAATCTCTGTGGTTTTTTTTGGGATATTGGTCTTTCTGGACTTTCAGTACCTCATTTAGGCTTAAGTAATGCACATTCATTCATTGAAATTAACTGAATTCATGGATAATATGTGAAGTTTTTTTCCCATACTTTTTGGGGCATAGATATATCTTTTTCCATTTTACCGAACATTATTGCTTATTAGTAATTGTTGGGTATTATTGTTAATATGATTTATTGTAGATTAACATTTCTTTGGCATGTAAGGGCCCCACCCCTGCTGTTGTTTTAGTTTCCTCTTCTGGTTAATAAAAGGCCTTATGTGTTGGGTGTTGGGTGTAATGCCACCCACAGCTGGTATAAAATTCAGATTATGTGTTTGTCAAAAGCTGATGAAGACTTTGAGTCGATACACTCTGGGCTGCTGGGTTGCATATAGGCTTAAAGAATAAAATAACAGTATTATTTCACCTGATGACGGAGTGCCTTTGTTTTTCTTTCTACGGCTGTCTGCACCTTTTAGGGACAAATATCAAGCGAGACTTCCTGGATCTAGTGTTTTGCACTTTCACCTGCCCCAGTAAAAAGCACCGGTCATCTGAGCCACCAGAGCCATGCAGCACTTCCCTCTGCCACTGTAAACTATCAAGGCCTTGTTTGAATAGCACATTATAAAGTTACAACACATCCCATAGACTGGTAAATGACTTAAATCCTACAACTTATGCACTATTTTTTTTTTCTTCTGCACAGACATAAGGGACTTTATATGTCTATATGTCAGAGATTAGGGCTTCAAACAGTAACCAGTGACCCAGAGAAGAAACTACTTTGCATCTACTTAACACAAGGGATGCACAATGTTGGATTTTCTGCCAGTATCAAATATCTGAATCCTAACCACAGCCATAAGCAGGGCAAGTTTAACTTAATTCACATATCAGCACGTCACATTGGCAGCAATTTTCATTTCAGGCCAATACCAAATTTAATTTTAAAGCTGATACTGGCCGATACTATCATGTATCCCTGCTTAACACACTGGCAAATGTATCTTATAGAGCTAGTGGACAACTTCTCCAACCAAAAAGATGAAAGTTATACTGACATAAATTCCTAGATGCAAACTGGTGGGGGGAATGGGTGACGGGGGCAGTTGTAGCCACAAAAATCGCTCAGAAATCATATGTACTCCAGTTAAGAAGAAGAAAAAGAAACAACTTTTTCTCCGTGCATTGTGACTGTTGAGTTGCCAGACTGGATATGCCAGGCAGCTGGTAGGATAAACAAAAGGCACCGTCGTAGGCGGCAGGTAGTGGTGACTAAGGTTAATTTCTCAGCCTGCTGACACTGTTTGGGGGGAAAATAATAACTTGAGATAATCCTAAGTAAGACAACAATCAAGACAACAAGCTGAGTGCCATTAACCCCCCCTAACCAATCGGTTCGTATCGCAATCAACTCTTTCCTAAGTGAGCTGTCAACTGAGGATTTACGTCCCGATGACTACATGGTCTGACTTCTGTCATTAAACTACACGATATTTACAGGCGACAGCCACTTACTTTCACAGGGTATCCGGTTGCTGTGCCGGCATCAGACCCGCCGTGGCTCTTGCTGTCACTGTTGTAGCCAAAAACAAAATTTTAAAACCCACAGGCGTGTTTTCCCTGCGAGCTGCTGTTTCCATTTTGCAAGTCAGAGCCAACGTCACTACGTCATCACACGAGACGCATCCGCTTCCGGACTGCGTGCGCGCGCGTTTGAGCCAACTTATATTATGATTATTATTTTTTTATTTTTTAAAACTCCTGTGTTGAAGTGTCAGACGAACAAAATACAGCACCGGGTGGTATAAAAGCAGCAGCTCTAAGTGAACCGTGCCGTTCGGAGCGGCGATGCTTCAGAGAGGACAAAATGTTCCTGCGCGGAGACTGAGCAGGACACGCCTGTTCACTGAGTCCGTGCGGCGCCCGGGGACTGTGCGGGACACACGCAGGCTGTCCACCGCTGCTGGGAACATGTGCCTCAAGGCAAGGCAAGTATTACAAAACGAGCAGGCCCAGGCTCACAGAGAGAGCCCCACACGCACTGCCCCCGCTGCCCAGACGCGTCTGGACACGTGTAAAACATGGAAAACACACTGGAATGGGATTGAAGTGAAAGTGACCAAGAGGAGGACACCTGTTAAAATGTTAGAATTGCCATTGGGCTGTTCACTGTATTCCCCTTTAAGTTGTATATACATATTCATGAAAGCTGCAGGTATAGGCCATATTGTATATGTTTTAAAAAAAACATATACAAACCTTGACTCCTTTAATTTAGACACTAGCCTATCACCACACCACTGCAAGAAACCAGGGGCACCCCACTATTAAATGTAGTTGCTCTCACTTTTATTGTAGTGTGCATAATTGTAATTTTAACATAAATATAGCTAATACAACGCAGTGTGTGTGGGCTATAAATTGTCAATTGTCATGTCACTATAATTTATGGCTCACCACCAAAGTAGGGGTGTAACGGTTCAGCAAACCCACGGTTCAGTTTCCAGTGTTTTTTTTTAATTTGTCTTATTTGCAAAAATAACACTAGTCTACTTACACTATTTAAAACACATATAAACATATTTTTATGGGATTCATCAGTTCATCAGCTTGGGTTGTGGTTGCATGGCTCTCACAGTGGATGTGTTTGTCACCCTGCATATTTCATCTCCCAGTACAACATGATGTGAACACTCACAGTCGGGTGACACTCAGCTGCCCTGGAGGTCCAGCCGTCACTGCTGAGAGCTGTGAAGGTTGGTCGTGTTACATTTTGGTTTTACACCCTTACAACAAAGTCATATTTCACATTTAGGCATTAACATCCCCAACAGTAAATTAATGCCTTGCTCTGTCCCTCATATCTGTATGGCTGATATGAAACCAGATGTTTCAGTTGAAATATGTTATGATTTTCTTATCTTATCTTATCTTTAATTGATTAGGTAAGTGGACACTGCTGTGAGGAATTTGAATCCAAAGGTTAGAAACTGATTTAAAGGCAGACTATGCAGTTTCAAAGGGGAAGGCACTCAGCTCTCTGAAGATTATAACTTGGAAATGCCTCAGGGGTATCGGGAAAACTCTCTTACCTCATCATAACCCAAAATATAAGAACATTTTGCTGCATAGTTTATGTCTTTGTGTACATTATCTGTGAATTTGACATTGAAACATTAGATTCAAGACAGGCATTTAAAAGTGTTCCTTTAATTCTGTGGGTTATTAGTCTTGGTGTGAACCCGATGCATTTTATCCTTCCTCTGCCTCATCCTTAACATTAGTAAACATGCGTAGTCCACCTTTAAGTGTACACTTGTCATCTTGGGACACCAATGAATCTGGTATCATATTTCCACTCAGTGTCCACTTTATCAGCTCTGCCATTAATTCTACCTTTAAGAAAGTTTATCATGTTCAATTTTTCTTGACATTGTAGAGAATGTGTAAATCTAATTATATGTTTATTAGGGTTAGGGTTAGGGTTAGAGATGCTTCTAATTTTTTGTCCTCCCTATTCATATACACAAGGTGGACAGAATAGAAGAAATGCCTCTTGATAAACTGCAGTCTAGTCCAACAGCAGCACTAATTATGAGCTCAATGCCAAACATAGAAGTGAATGAACACCTCTATTACTGTGACAAAAAGAAAACCTGAGCATTATAGGCAAGTAAACTAAAGTAAACTTTATGGCACAACAGTTAGATTGGATTGTATTAGACTGTACAGGTGGACCTACTAAAGTGGCCACTGGGTGTCTGTCTATCTATCTATCTATCTATCTATCTATCTATCTATCTATCTATCTATCTATCTATCTAGCTATATAGCTATCTATCTAATTCTATTATTTCAATTAAATTTATATTCAAAGGCATGAGAAACTGACATTTACATATGCAGATAAGTACAAAAAATCTAAAAGAAAAAAATATAAAAATTAATACTTTCCATTTGTAATCCATTCTGTCTCTCTCTTTGTCTCTTCCTCTATCAAGCTATGCAGACAGAAGTGTTGTATAGAGTGCAGAGCCTCTTAAAAAAAAAAAAAAAAAAAAAAGTGACAAATTCTCAACATCTGGCTGCTTCCCCCTGATAAAACACCGCCTGGTATTTAAGGTGTTTTTTTTTTTTTTCTCTCATGATTTTTCTCCTCTCCTCCCAGCAGCTGCCACAATCCGCCGGCCCATGAATCCAGCTCGGCTTTTCCTTACCCCATGTCCACCCAGATCTATAGATCATAAAAACAGTGTTTGCCGACTCAATGTGCACTGATCGGGAAATCTATATGTTGTACACTTTGTGAACCTGCACATTCATTTTCAGCGAGGAGGGCAAGCGGAGTTTTTTTCCCTCATACCAGACGGAGGGGGCGGAAACGATACATTTAGCGTTAGCCAAGCTCGTAGCTCAATATTTTGATAACAAACCAGTGCGGGAAAAAAAACACATCGGCACTGTTTGCGAGGCAGAGCCCACCGCGTTTTTAATTTTGTTTTGCGGCTTTACTTTGCAAACCGGTTAAAATTTGCAAGGATTGGGTGAGTTTAATTTTGTCTTCCCTCCTCCCTCCAAACATGTGTTGTTTCGGTACCATTAACCGTTTGATTGTGCATGACTTCAATAGGTTAATGTGCATATCTCCGGTGTGAGGGTGAAGACCGAAACTGCGCTGCACGCCGTCGGAGACACGTTTCACCCTATGGTTCCCAGTAAACAGCCTAGGCATTAGCGAGAAAACCCACCTGGAGAGCCATATATTAGTTGCTAACGCTAAAGCAATATGGAGGAAAAATACACAAGAGCGGGACGCTATCCCTCCGAGGCTTTGTCGTGTGCTGTTTTTCTCTTTACTTGCAAGCCTTGCGCATAAACCCCGTCAACTTGACAGCTAAGCAAAGGTAGATAGTCAAATCACGGCAGTCAAGCTACATGTGAATAGCCACTAGATGAAAAGCGTGCTGATTTGTATTTTATTTTATTTTTTCTACCCCAGACTGTGCATTTGTAGCGTTACACTACATTAATGCTGCAAAGCTGCCGCCAGGTGTTGCAAGCCTCCCAAGCTCTGTTATTGATGCTGGATGGCAGAAGCACGACCACACAGCCTCACAGTCGGCTTTAATGTCAAGCAAATCACGGCAAAATGTGAAGTAGCTAGTGTCTGCTGCAGCGTATGTGTTCAAGGGAATTAATAATAAATGTGGCTAGAGCCAATCTTCTCATGCGCTCCTGCCTAGACCCAATTAACCTGCAAACATTTACCCCCCCAACATATTTTAGAAAAGAGTCTACACACTGTCATAAGGTAAATGGTACATGGGTAACTTTAGGCAATGCAGATGAAGCTGTGTTACCCTCAGCAGTGGCAGGGAATAGGGATTGTTTTTATAACATAAATATGGGCCATACATATGGAATCTATCATGTAGAAAAAAAAAAGTTGGTAATAATTGCTGGCAGTCTACATTGCCTCAGAGTGTTGCCCATGTATCTTTGCAATAAATCCCATTCTCTCCAATGCTGTTCTCTCCTCTCTACTTTATTGATTCCTGATTGCTTCCATCATGCCACAATCTTGACGCTGACCAGGAACCTGCTGGTCCCAAGGTCTACCTGATGAGTATGAGCCTGACTACAGAATCCACTAACGATGGTCCCACTGTTACAGAAGGTTTAATATATCATTATTTTCTAACATAAATTTCTCTGTATCACTTGTCCTTGTTCGGTAAGGTGTATTTCAAGAGTCAAGAAGTGAATATATAGTACATGTCGACAAAGTGGCACTGTAAGTGTTTGTAATCCATTTCAAGCGCCAGTCGGCTCTGTGGTTTCTTATCCATCTGTGAACCAGACACAGTAAGTCCTGTCCCAAGCAAATGATATGTGTTTTTTTTTTTTTTAAGCCATGCCATTGAATTTTAACACTTTCAGGCATAAAGTGTATTGAGGTCAAGATTGACCAGCCGCCAAGGAGCTGGTATCCTCAGGAGTGGTAACTGTATGCTCCTTACCCCTGCGCCCACAGCCCCTAACTCATCAGAGAGCAAAATGACATCTGTTGAGAAGAAGGACAAGAAGCCAGACGATGTGGCCGAGGAAGAGGAGGAGGAGGAAGAATACGTGGTGGAGAAGGTCCTGAATCGGCGAGTGGTGAAAGGGAGAGTTGAATATCTTCTCAAGTGGAAAGGTTTCTCTGAGTGAGTTTCTTTTGTCTCAAACATCTGTACAGTTGTCATCAGTAAATCAAAGTCTTGGGGGCAAGTGCCCGACCGATATATATATATTGATCAGCTGATATTATTGGGCAATATTGGCCTATCACAGATCTATCAATATCGGCATATAAATTGACTGATATGCACCGATATGAAACTTTTTTTTTTTTTTTTTTTTTTTTTTACAGAACATAATGCAGAAACACATGCTTTGGGTAATTTAGACATGAAGAAATCAATATTTGATCCTTCTCCTGAATTGAAGTTTATGCATGTATATTATTTTATTTTATTTTAGTTATTTATTGATCTATCCATTTATTATTTATTTAAATGGTTAGCAATTGGCTGATGCAGAACAGTGCTGATGTTTACCTAGCTATTTATTTATTTGTTTATTCTTATTTTCTCAGTGTTAATTTCTGGCATTGGTTGACAATGTATAATAATGTTGAATATTCTTTAATAAAGTTATCTGTTCAAGAAAGCAGCCTTCTGAGTACCTTTGCATCGTCATATTGGTGCAAAATCAGCGCACAATCCACATAGAAATGGTCTATCTTCATTCCAGCTAAAAATAAATAAATAAATAAAATCACAATATTGGCTGCCATATTGGTAATTGGTGAATTTGTCCCCTCTAAAATCAGTATCCTGTATCGGTCGGGCACTACTGGTGGATCATGGTGGGCTTGCTGGTTGCCAAAGGAGATTACTGCACATACTTGTTCACACATCTGCCCTCTCACCATTTCATCATCCTCATACTATTTTTAAATTTAAAAAAATCCATTAATTGATTTAAAAAAACAATGATACAGTATTGCTTAACTCAACAGGTGGCCAAATTATTAGGTAAAATACAGAAATACTGTATTTATGTGTATTCGTGTCTACAGTGAGGACAACACGTGGGAGCCAGAGGACAATTTGGACTGCCCGGATCTCATCGCAGAGTTTTTGCAGTCTCAAAAATCGGCACATGAGGGAAAGAGGAAGGCGTCTTCGGAGGGGAATGGAGATGAAAACAAATCAAAGAAGAAGAAAGATGATGTAAGTTCCCAGTCGTTTTTAGTCTTCTGCGAGTCCACATGCTGGATGGGTCTCATATGGCCAATCAGGTTGATAGTATTTGGTAAGGCTGCCTGGATACAAACAGAGTACGTTTGACGTTAATTTATGGGGCGTCATTTGGTGCTTATTTGTCCGTGCAGAGGTCAACATTAACTCTCTGCTCTGTCGTTCATGGCTCCAGGCATCGCCCTCACCCAATGATGCATTTCTTTTCTGGTGGAAGTGTTGTCTCATCCACAGCTGATGAGCACCTGGATTGAAAAGAAAAATACTATATTATAGTGTTGCATTTTTTATCAGTTTTTATTTCATTTTTACATTTTGTTTTCAATTTCAGTTTAGTTGTTTTATTTATTTTCAAAGTGGTTTACCAGTTAAGTTTCTTATTTTTTTTTTTTTTTTTAAATGCTCAGTTTTAGTTAGTTAGTTAATTTCAGTGTTTTTGTACTATAGGGGCTCTCTGCAGTGTAAAACTGGAAGGCAGATTCCATATCCAGCCAAAGTGCTAGGCTTATGTATGAAATAAATTGACAAAGATGAAAACTAAAGACATTTTCTCTATAATTTTAGTTTATCTTTATAAACTCACAGTACAGGTTTAGTTAGTTTTTTTTTTTTGTAAAACCTTGTTTTTATTTTTATTTCTATTTCTATTTCAGATACCAAATGTTTTTTTCACACCCAGTTTTCATTATTTTGTCAGTTTTCGATAATGATAACCTTGGAACTCATTAGAGGCTTTATGGGATAAAAAAAAAAATGAAGTGGTCCTTGGTGCCATTGGAATGATTTGGTTTCTTTCAGAATAAAAGCACCAGACTGCTAAAAGACAACAGCACTGGAAGATTCCATCCCACAGGACTGCCAAGCTGTTTTGATTTTCTGTTGATGAGGATGAAAATGCTTTTAGGTTCCATTTCTTAATCACACGCTATATAAATGTTCATTTGGGCTCAAACTGGCTAGCTGCAATATTTGCCAGCGTTATGCTTTTCAACTGCTGGGAGAAAATATAAGCCTTGGTTTGGACAGCCCCACCATCAGGAAAGGAATGCATCCAAAAAAAAAAAAAAAAACAGATCACTACAGTAGTCGTCATCACTGACTTTCAGCTCGTTGCCTCTGAGGTGAATCAAAATGCACACCTGTTCCAAGTGTTTCAGCTACATGCTCTGTATTCAGGATTCATTCGTCTAGTTGTATGTTATTGAGAGCCACAGAACAAGAATCACCATGTCACCTTTTGCTCATGTGAATAAACATCTGTTTTAATTTTTCATGAATTATGTTTTTTCTCATTTTCAGATATTTTGGTGTAACTTTACCAAGATCCCAGAGTGCACATACCCTCAATTGTCTGTATACTATTGTTGTCTTGGTCCACACTGTATATGCATTACAGTAACAGTCAAAAGTTTGGACACACCTTCTCAGTCAGTGGTTTTTCTTTATTTTTTTTTTTCTTGTCCTGTTGAAAAACAAATGATGGTCCCACTAAGCGCAAGCCGGATGGGATGGCATGTCGCTGCAGAATGCTGTGGTAGCCATGCTGGTTAGGTGTGCTGTGAATTCTGAATAAATTACCATCAGTGTCACCAGCAAAGCACCATCACACCTCCACCTCCATGCTTCATGGTGGGAACCACACATGCAGAAACCATCCGCTCACCTTCTCAGTGTCTCACAAATAAGATAAACCAAATATCTTAAATTGGACTCATCAGACCACAGTATGGATTTCCACTGGTCTAATGTCCGTTCCTTGTGTGTCTTGGCCCAAACAATTCTCTTCTTCTTCCTGTTCTTCCTCAGTAGTGGCTTCTTTGCAGCAATTTGACCATGAAGGCTTGATTCCTGCAGTCTCCTCTGAACAGCTGAGATGTATCTACTACTTGAGCTCTGTGAAACATTTACGTGGGCTCTAATCTGAGCTGCTGTTAATTGGTGGTTTCTGAGGCTGGTACCTGTAATGAACGTATCCTCTGCAGCAGAGGTGATTCTTGGTCCAGTTTTCCTGGGGCGGTCCTCATGAGAGCCAGTTTCATCATAGCGATTGGTTTTCGCTACTGCACTCGCTACTGCTATCCGGTTTGACTGACGTTCATGTCTTAAAGTAACGGTGGAGTGTCTCTCTCTCTTTGCTTCTTGCCATAATATGAATTGGCACAGTAGTCAAATAGGGTATTCAACTGTGTACCAACCCTACCTCTGCACAACACAGCTGATGGTCTCAAACACTTCAGGAAGGCAACATACTCCACAAATTAACTCTTGACAAGCCACACGTTAACTGAAAACCATTCCAGGTGACTGCCTCAGGAAGCTGAGAGAACGCCAAGAGCACAGCAAAAGGTGCCTACTGTGAAGAATCTAAAATATAAAACATATTCTGCGTAGTTTAACTCTTCTTTGATTACTACATAATTCCACAAGTGTAGTTTCATAGTTTTGATGTCTTCAGTATTAATCTACAATGTAGAAAATAATAAAATAAACCACTGAATGAGAAGGAGCATCCAAACCTTTGACTGGTACTGTATGTGATTGCAGTAGGCATACAACGAATTCTTCTTTGCCAGTTTATTTGACATATTATCTGTAATGGCTGTGAGTACTGATATTGTTTGGCTGCATTTACATACAGCAGAATGAGAGTGGCAGCTGTAGCGGTTACTCATAAGGCAACTTGTACGCGATCACACAGACGCTATGAAGAAAGTCTCCAACACACATGAACAGGCAGAAACCTTCACTTCCATCCATCAGTGGAAAAGCTGAAGGATCGGAGTCATAAAGCTGCTTGTCTGAATTCATGGACAGACTTCTGTTTTTCTTCTTAGCCTATAGCAGCTCCACAGGGATTCTCTGACATCCATGTAAAGGCAAACACACATGCACACATAACATCCCTTTACATGTCAGTACATTTGCCATATTAAATATATTTTCTTTTTCTTTGTTTTTGCACATTTTACCCGAAGCCTCACAATCCAGATTTTGCTCTTGAAAACACAGGGCCCTTTAAATAGATTTTCATGATGGAATTAAGTATCTCTCTTTATTGATTGGAGTTGTATGTTGTGTTTCAGACAGAGAAATTGAGGGGCTTTGCTCGAGGTCTGGATCCAGAGAGGATTATTGGTGCCACAGATTCTACAGGAGAGCTCATGTTCCTCATGAAATGGTTTGTGTGCAGCTTTTATCATGTTCAGCACTTGGCAGCTGTCAAAACTGAGGCTTCACAGGCTGACTGAGTGCCTCTGTAGTTGAGGAACAAAAATGCCTTGTTACAGATTTGTCTGAAAAAGCAAGCAGAGCAAATTTTGCAGCATGCAATTATGCAAGTGAACGCCATTTGTTGAATCTCTGCGTTTCTCCGCTTGTTCTCAAACAGGAAAAACTCAGATGAAGCCGACCTTGTACCAGCAAAGGAGGCGAATGTCAAATGTCCGCAGGTGGTCATCTCTTTCTATGAGGAGCGACTCACTTGGCACTCGTACCCAACTGAAGATGAGAAAAAAGATGACAAGAACTAACACAGGGCCAAGGGGGAGGGGAGAGGAAAGAAACGGTAGTTTTGAACTTAAATGTAGTTTGGACAGAGGCAAGCAAGACACCATTGGACTCCTTTGTCATTTTGTGTAGTATCACTCAATTGATTATACTTCTATCTGGATATGATCAAATTGTGTATATATACTTTAGGTTTGCTTGAGAAAACCCAAACCAGAAGAAATGTAAAATGCAGTGTTACTTTTCTCAATATTGACTCCAGTTGCAGTCACATGGATACTGCAAGACCATTTTCACACAGCACTTGGTCCGGTGGTCCAAGGCATTTTGCTATGACATTGTATTGTGGAGGTGTGTAATCATTTTACTTCCATTACCGTATGTGCCATGTTTTTAATTTTTTTTTTTATTATTATTTTTTTTTAATGTAGGTGGTTTGGTGCTTTTGAGAGTTACCCATATTCATCCCTAGCTATTTTAAGATTTTTGGTGTACGGCTATGAAATCTTTGTAACCGTGATTCTGTTTAATTTGTTCATTGGTAATCTTCTCATTGTAGTGTTTTTCATGAACATGTCTTGCTTGTCTGTTTTGGACAATAAACCACTTTTTGTTACTGCGCTGTTTCATTCTGTTTCATTCCAACAATTTACCATTAATGACACCATGGAACACAAATCACAGGTGAAAATAAAAACACTTTATTAATCAATAAAAACAATTCCAGATTGCCAGCAAAATATTTCAAAGTAAAACAAAGAAAACTACATCCAAACTTAAAGCATAGGGTCAGAAGGTTATGGAGACATTTGACAGACTACAGAAAAATAGTGACCAACACAAACATGAAAATATTTACATAACAAACAAGACAGACAAAAACAGTGCACTAAGTAGTGGTACCTGGTATTAACTCAATAGTTGGTGTTGCACTGAAATGAAAGTTAACCGAGTGGTGATTCATGCCTGAATACCATGTCAAATTAAAAGGACATGAAACAGTACCTCATTTGAAAATGTAATTTTTTTTGGACACTCATAATGTTGCAGATTCTTTTCAGCCTCTTTCTTGTAAATATTTATTTCTAGCCTAACAGTTATTTGAGCTGCAACAATTGACCTAATTTTATTTTTTTTCAATGGGGTGACATACATGTACAGACAGACTTCATTCAAAAAGACAAGTAATAGCACTTCTACTTTGAGAACAATTTTCTCTGGTTCTCAAAACCTTTTAAGTGAAGATATGAGATTGTGTAATAAAGGCATTCAAAACAAAGTGTCCACTACACACATTCTGCTGTTTGTCAGTTCACTCATTCAAATTACTCATTTAATTACTTGGCTCACTTTGTTATCAACACAAAACTTAGGACTTAAAATATTTCAGCCAACAGCTCGGCTTTACAGCAGTTAAAAAAATTAATATTTCTTCAGTTGCCTCAACTGGCTATCGATAGGATGACAACATTGGCAAACAAGTTAGCCTGTTCAGATGGGCTATCACCACTGCCACAACTGAGCCGGTTTTAAGTTAATGCTTAAAACTCTGCATCCAAGAGAAAAACAGATAATCCATAGCTCTGGACTGTGACAGTCTGGAGTCGGTGGTAATCATACAGTACACTCTGGAGGTGCTAGCCCATCGCTGTCAGTATGTTGGATTCCTCTGACCGGCCGCATTCAGAAAACGTGATTACAGGTTCGGCACAAAGTGTTCAAATCAACAAAGGGGTTGTAGACTTTTACATAAAGCCGATGTAGCTAGACCTAACCTTGCTTATACTACAGATTATGAACATTTTGTAAGAGCCTTCCCAATTGCAGCTCCCATATTAAAACCTGCAGCGAAGGAATAGCAAGAGAGACACAGCAAAATGCATATAGCCAAGCCTTTGAAGGACAAATTACAGTGCTATGTATAAGTGTAAGGAAGCGGATACATTTTCCAATGCAGTGTGCCTCCTCCCTAAAACGTCCATCTGCTCCTCCTGCAGAACCACACCACCTCATGCCTCTTAGCAGTGGCCAGCCCAGGAACACACTCTCAGCTCAGCCTCTCCCTCTTCCTTGTTCCAGCATCCTAGTTTCTACATGTCAAACCCAATCTCTTTAGGGCCCTCTAAATCTGGAGGTCACTGACAAATTGGAGCCAAAAACTGGAATTTGCAGTACAAACCCATTGCTTTTGAGTACGTGTTGGGGCATTTAGGTTACTGTCTAGGGATCGAGTGAAGTGCACCATACAACCTTTGGTTAGTATAGGTGTTAATGGCATTCTAAAGATGGGACTTCCTTTAGCCTTTGGTATCTTAACTCACAAAACCATTAGACGCCATTCTCTGCCTGAACATTTTGGAACTTACAAGCCTCGGTGACTATAAAAATCACTAAAAGTCTCCAGGGTGGGATGTGATGTGACAGTCTTAAAACTTTACCTCCAATGCATAGGTATTCCAACCATCCTTGTTGCCAGTTCCTTCTTTTTTCTTTTTTTTTTTTTTTTTAACTCCCACTTCTCTTGATACTAGTTCCTTCATTTAATTTGACATAACGACAAATCTCCTTCCTCAGTGGTTTGGTGCAAAAGGATCTAGAGCAGGTCATTTTTTTTTCCTAACAGCTCATATTAAGTCCTTTCATACCCTTCTTTTCCTTGTTTATTCCTTTTTCCCCGTCAAAATAATGAAATATCAGTACTCAAATGAAGAGCTACTTCTGCTTCAAAGTTGTTTCCAGGAAAAAAACGCAGGAACAAAATGAAAAGGGAAAAAACCTAATGCAGGAAGAGTAGTCAACAATGCCGTTTTTCTTCTCACCAGTATCTTCTCAAAGGAAAAAAAGGACATCTCTCTTGCATCTGCAGAAATCTTTCTTATTGATTTAGCAAGGTGAAAGAATTAACAGCAGTTTGCCCCCTCACTTCTTTTTGTCTTTTTGTTTCTTCTCAGGCTTTCGATTCTGCTCAGCAGTCGTCATGCTGCGGGGCATGATCAGCACACTGCCATCCGCGCTGTATTGGAGTGAGTACTCACTTGGAGGGTAGGGCCTGCCCTCCTCATCCCGTAGCTGAGTGAACACCTCTTGATAGAGACTTTGCATTTTCTGCTTCATCTGCCGGATTGAGCGAATGAACTCCATCTTCTCCTTCAGTAGGCGGGCCTTGTCACGTCTCAGGTCGTGGACGCCCTGCTCCAGGTTTAAGATGGTGTCCAGCTTGCGCTTGCGGCAGTTCTGGGCTGCCATCTTGTTCTTGCCACGTCTGCGGATGTCACGGATGAGGGCTAGCTGCGCTTCGCTCAGGTGGTGTTTGGCTAGGAGCTCGTTGAACTCTTCAACAGGCAGGTTAATGATCTTATCATTGGAGAAGGGGATTTTCATGGCCCGGGCTCGGCGTTCATCACGACTTGACTGCTTTTCAAGCAAGTCCTGAGGAGGCTGAAGCTTAGAGTTCTGTTTGTCACGGACAGTTTTCTTGCCAGCTGAAATGGGGAGCTCCGGATGCTCAGAGAACGCAGACGAGAGCGGCAGATTGTAAGTGTGATTGTGGCTGATGTTGTCAAGCTGCGGGAGGCTGTGGAACTGGGAGGGGTCCTGATAGCTCATGCGGCAGAGCTTGCTGTACCCAGGCTGGTAGCCTCCGACGGCACCTTCCTCTGTCTCCACGGTGGCTGCCTCAGAATCAGTGCTGTACCCCACAGCTCCTTCCTCTGAGAAGGTGGCAGAGGTGGAGGAGGAAGAGGCGGCAGAGGAGCATGAGGTCTCGGAGCTGCTTGGGGAGGCCGGGCTGTGGCTGGAGTCCAGGGAGAGACCCGAGTCTGAATCGAGCTCATCCTCCAGTTGGGAGGCCTGGGCCTGGCTGAAGCCCTCCTCCATCGCAAGGTCCAGCAAGCTGATCTCATCGAGCATGGACTCTTCCAGCAAGGTGCTGAAGGGATCAGGCAGTATAGGTGTGGATGTAATGTTGGTGTTGGAGCTGTTCATGAGTGGTGGGAGAAAGAGTCCGGTCAGGTTGGTGGCTCCGAATGTGGAGTTCATGTTGGAGGAGTTGCTGGAGGAGAGTCTGAGCATGGTGGGCCTTGGGGTGCTGCTAGAAGAATCCAACTGGTGATTGAAAATAGGGGGGAAGTCTTGGCTGCAGCTGGGGAGGGAGGCCTGGTGAAGGCTGACATCCTGGTTTATCAGTGTTGAGCGAGAAGAAAGTCCAAAGCTTCCCATGGTGTTTGATTCAGCTGTGCCACTTGTGCCACTGACACTGCTGGAGTTGGTGTTGAGTGAGGTGTTGTTCACCTCCATTGCCTTTAAACAGGAAGACTTTGTTAGAGGACATTGATAATACATTTTTTCCACTTGTGTTATTTATCAGAATTGCTTTTTAATGAAGTATTTTTTTCTGAATTCCAAGATTTAAAACCTATTCCTCTAAAGATACACCTATACTTGGGAAGGAATTTTTTTTTTTTTTTACTAATTTTTTATTCATTGCTTCATTGCGAGCCTACATCTCATCTCTAGTGTTGAACTTTAAATGACAGTCAACTGTCCCATCTCCTTACTCAAAAGAGACATACTTGTAGCTCCATTATGGCCATGATGTCTTGCCACTGCTGCTCCAAGTCCAATGGTGGCTCTGCCTGGGGCAGTGGCGGTGCCAGAGGAAGACCCTGAGATGTAGAAGGAGCTTCTTCATTGGAGACCCCTATCTCTGGGGTGACAACTGGGGCTGGAAACTAAGCAAGAACATTGTAAACATTAGCCAAAATGTATACCTCAGATTTTGTAGTTTAATTGGCTATTTACTACTACAAATAATATTCAAGAATATCATGTTTTAAAAAAAAAAAAAAAAAAAAAAAAAAAACAACAACATATGAGAAACTGTACCTCAGATTCCTCTCCAAAAGGGAAGGTGGCCTCCAACAGCCTCAGGCATTCTTGCAAAGATAGTGAAGTCTGTGAGCCAAGGCCTGGGAGCTAGAGCAATGACAAAAAGAGGTCCTAATGCAATCAGATATTTTCGTTTGTTCGTTGTTAAACAAACAGCAAAGGTAAACTAACTGACTAGGGATTACCATATTAGTAAAAGCAAGCCATCTGTAAGGATAATTGTCTTTTTAAAACGTATTTTTACTCATTTTCCACAATCATGACGACTGTGTGGAAATACACCCAGGTTGATAGGAGCATTGTTGTTCAATACACAAACACAGCACCAACACATAATCTCTCATAGCTGAATCCAGAAGGAAATGAAACACATCCTTTCAGCACAGTAACACTTACACTGCAGTTACGTACATATTCAAGTAGCTGTGATTAACAATTCGATTCAGATGCAGAAAACTTTATTGTGTATCACAAGCAAGACAGAAACGAGACAATAAAGTTTTCTGAATCTAATTGTCTTTGCATGACATTTCAGTCATAATAATCCATTTGATACCTTTTAGCGTTGCTCATAGTTCCTTGTTTACTTTGTGGGCTGTCTGTCTTCTGTCAGAAGAAGTGGAAAAACGGGATTTTGTTGCTACAGTTTGGAACCATTCTTTAGATGTTTTATTCGCTGAAATGCCCACATTCAAAATCATTTGTATTTATGACTTTAAAATCAACCATTAACAAACTACAGCAGATATTTCTTGCTTTTTGTGAGTGGGTTTGATTGTATTGGTGTGAATATAACAGATAACTGTGATTTTCATACCTGGACTGTCAACACTGGTGGATGTTTA
Source organism: Myripristis murdjan (assembly GCF_902150065.1). Lineage (NCBI taxonomy): Eukaryota > Metazoa > Chordata > Actinopteri > Holocentriformes > Holocentridae > Myripristis > Myripristis murdjan. The sequence goes on from NC_043998.1 coordinate 5,484,902, forward strand.
CTGCCTCTGTTGAGACAACATTCAAAATTTGTAATGCCAGGTAGGAGATTACACAGCCTACCAAAATTTCCCTTGTAATTATTACTAGGAGGGTGATGTGGACAGTTTTTCCACAGTTGGCAGTTTTTTGTTTACATGACAAAACATCTACTTGCTAATGAGCTAAGGCTAGTTAAAATATAATATCTAACTTCAATGTATGTTTTTTTCAGGCAATGGATAATCAAATATTGAATGTAGGAAGGTCTTGTGTTTCTGTGTTGAAAGGACATGTGGATATGACTTTCAGTGTGACAAATTGCCATTGGGTTTCCATGCAGGTTAGGTCACAACTGAGTCGAAATGTGCCTTCAATGTTTATCAGAGATTATCTCCTGTTTCTGAGGAATGGAGAAGTGTTATGTACTTGTCCACCTGCTGGATTGGATTCTTAGTGAAGTCCTGCCTTCCACTGTCTGAGACCCTTCTTCAGTAAATCATCAAACTAGAATGACTCAGTATGAGCCTTAGGGCTGCACAGTCAGTTGTAAGAGAATAAAAATACAATCTTTTTCCAACAGAGAGAGAAGGGTGTTTGATCTAAGCTCCTAAACAATGTATTCTGAGGCTCTGCAGGATTACTGGCTAAACGATTGAGATGCACTTTAGAGAAATATTTCAATATATTCCAAATGTACCAATCTGAGGGATAAGCGTTATTTTTTTCACCCACAGGGTTTTAGACAAGGGGTGAAAGTGTAAGTGTTTCCACATAAACGACAATTCCCATCACACAATAGTCACCTGACAAATTCACATTATGTGTCATCACTGGTGCACAGCCCTGATGTTCCTGTCTTCTGTTTATGTAGCATGAGGCCGTTCAGCACACCACCCCCCCTGGACAAAACACCCTTTAGTCTACTAACCTGCTCAGGAATGCTCTCGCCCGTCTCCCCATCCACTGGCTGAGCCCCCTGTAAGTTTACTCCATTTCTCCAGCTCTCCTGTGTGTCAGTCGTCTCCTTGTTCTCCTGTGGGCTGGGCTTCTCCTCCTCACTCTCCTTCTGACGGTTGCTGTAGTTGAACACCTCTCTTCCTGCACCAAGGTCGATGTCCTGTCGCCACAGGATGTCAATCAAATCAATGTCCTGGAAAAACATATCACCACAACCGAGAAAAGTCAGGAATACAGAGACAAGCTACTTTAAGAGTTACACCAAGAACACTGGCTGCATTGATAATTACTCAAACTCAAAGTATGGTACAAATAAAATACTAATAAATTAGAGGTTTGCATTATTATTAACTTATTCATACTCACTCACTAGTGTGTGCACTGGTTATTTTCTATAAGGGACAGATGACCGATTTATTTTATTCCATTACAGTGGATAATTTTAGCAGTAGAGTCTGGCAGATCATGTAACAGAAATCTGGTCAGATGATGTAACCATAGCATAACCTCTTAGGCATGGTAGCTGCCATGTGACCAAAAAGGAGCCTCAGTTCATTACCAGCCTTCAACAATGGCTTTGTGTGGCCCACAGCATTACTGCATCAGTATGGCAATCCTGTGACTATGAGGAAATGAAGGATTTCTCAAAGTAAAGTAAATGGAATAGATGCGAAGGGAATGAATGCTAAATAAAGTAAAAAATGACTGCTGACTTTATCATTGTTTAATATTTAACAAGTAAATGCAAGAAACATTTTTCCCCTCCTGCTTTTTAAAAGCTGACAATATGGAGGCTGAATGGTTGCCATGTTTTAAGTAGTAATGTTGATTTTGAGTGAAGATGTGAGTGAGATGTTATCTTCAGTAAAAAACAAAAAACAAACAAACAAACAAACAAACAGAATTTATTGCTTTCCTGGAAGTATACCTTTTTGTTTATACTAGTGTCTGTTTCACTTACACAATGATTGCCAACTGGAGGTCAAAGGTAACACACCTTTATTTACAACTACATCACTGGTGATGACTTGCACCAAAATAACCATGTAATTACTTGCATTCAGTTATGCTGCATAATTCAGATTTATTTACACTGATTCTGACATTTCATTTCTTAATTACTGGCATAGACTGAGACATGATATGACTGCTTGACCCCTCAGGTTTTAGATAGGTTTTCCTGAGGTATTTGCAGTGTAAAAGTGAGGATAAGCAGCAGTACCTCTTTGGTGAGGTCATCATTGCCAGCCCTGTTGCCCTGCTCCTGGTTGCCCTCTGGGGCCACGGCTCCCAGGCTACTGTCCGCTGCATTCAGGTTGTAGGTGGATTCAGGCGCTCCACCTCCTCCCCTCATGGCCGGGGTAGCGTCAGGGTTGTTAACGTCCTCTAGGCCGGCCCCATTGTCCAGGGTGATGCTGGGGCTGGACTGGCTGGCGGCAGACACCACAGTCTCAGGGTCCCGGTGCACCAGCCAGGTGTTAAGCTCAGTACTGGGCACAGACAGGCGATCCAGCTGGCGCACCTGGTTCAGCAACCGGCGAGTGGTAAAGAAATGATCGAGGTCCACACTCTTTGGATGGATGCCATAGCCGTCCAGCGTGTTGCGCAGATTGTGAAACTGTGTCTGGGTGTAGGCTGAGCTGGGGCCCAGGATGATCTCTCTCAGCGGGGGCAGCTGATTGCTCAGGTAGGTGTCAACGTCCACCCGCACCCCAATGAGACTCAAAAGGATGGTGAACTGAATCAGGCCCTCTGTGAAGTACTTTTTCAGGTAAAGCATTTCTTTACAAAGGAACAAAAGGTGAAAGTAAAAACAAAAAACAAAAACGGGGCAAACTACCTTCCAGCAATGCTTCTTCTCTTATACCAGAGGACTGAGATAAACACATCAAATTAAAAAAATAGTTGAGGATGGTGTAAGGAGAGGGTCTTAGGCTTCAGTAATTTAGCAGGAATCTGTCAGCTTTAAATGTTTATAAGATCCAAAATGGTGTTTCCACTTCTTTGAGAGAGTCCAAGTAGGGTACACAGCTTTGTTCTTCATAAGGTCCACATCCTGCCATACCTGGGAAAAGCAAGAAAGACATTTCATTGGTGCACTGCGAATGAGTAAATTTTACATAACAACACATACAAATACAACTTTGAGCACAAATAGTACAACACAGAGTTGACCATTAGTATCTTTGACACTTAACAGTTTACACACATCAAAGTATTAGCAACCTACGTTTGCGTTAAGCACATGCTACTGGAGCAAAAAAATCCGACTTGCTAGCCATAATCAACCATTGCAACCATTCCCCAGATTAGAGAGAACTGATGACAGCTCGCATCGCGCAATGCCTTATGAAATTTGGAAACTCAGCAGAGCAGATGAACACACACACAGAGCGAGAGAGAGGGAGAGAGAGAGAGAGGGAGAGAGCTATGAGGCATCACCCCACCCTGGGCAGGACAGCTGTTTCTTGTGGGTGCTGCTGAAGGTGAATGAGGGAGTCTCGAAAGCTCGCTAGCTGACAGCGTTAGGTGGCGGGCTGGGTGCCTCCCTCCTCGCACACAGCTGCGCCTATCTTTAACGTTAGCTAGCTTGTGGTTTAGTGACACCCTCGACTACTAGTGTCAAACACAAACAGCTGACTCTATTATATAATAGCAGTTACCAGTGAGACAGTGTATTGCCACATAAACTGACTCGCAACCTTGTTTACCCTGAATATTGACAGGTACAGATACTGGTATTTTCCGACAACTTCCGCTATGGCTAGCATCAAACAATCTCCCTAGCAACAAGTGGTGAAAGAATGACTGACAGATGAGACGTCCATTCACGGGCCGAGATCGCTTTAACGACACGGGACACCATCGAGTCTCAGCCAATAGAAAAGAGGCGTGGGCGGGCTTCGGAGTGGAGAAAATGCTAAACTATTGGAACTCAATGCCCTACGGTTGTGTGTGTTAGCCGTATAAGCTAGCCTGTTACCTTAACGTCTTCAGCTTCCCCGAAAAGTGCAACGTCTCAAACAATATAAACTATCACACCCTGTGGGTTCCGTCTAAAACTATGAAACTGTGGTTGCAAATTAGCCAGCGTTAGCGTATGCCATGAATCACAGCAGTGCACATCTCATCTTACGTATTTAACTGAAAACCCTTATGATTTTTATACTCACGCATGAAGATTTTGGAACTGTGTCTTCATGCCCCACAAGCCCACTACCACCTAAAACTAGTAACTAAATCTGGCTTCATTAACAGCTCCACACAGTTGCCCGGTATAACATACTCCAGCCTTGCCTCATTGAATGGCCCACCATGACTTGCAAAAATTGCTAGCTGGCCCCGGCTAGCCTAGCAGCAGCGCTTGACACAAAAACACGCTTTCACACAGAGCATGCGCAGAACATTCTAGTGGCAAGCTTTCATCACCCCACCGCAAGTCGCACATGACGGAGAATAACAAATGCACATCAGTAGATTAAAAATAATAATAATAATAACATTGCAAAACTTGGGGAAGAGGTTCCTTGGAGAAGTTTTAAAACAAATACTGGTTTAGCGGCCCGGCTGTACATGCGCACCGTTTATTGCATAACAGTCCGAGTCAGCTGATCTGTTCAACTTAACACTTGATGTACTCTTGAATATGAAGAGGTGCTTCCTGTCACCAAGTTTGTTTTTTTAAGTTATGAGTCACTGGTACATTTGCATTAAAAATCTGTATTCAACACTTCTGTGAATTTTGACATTCATCATATATATATATATATATATATATATATATATATATATATACACACACACACACACACACACACACACACACACACACACACACAGTACAGGCCAAAAGTTTGGACACACCTTCTCATTCAATACGTTTTCTTTATTTTCATGACTATTTACATTGTAGATTCTCACTGAAGGAATCAAAACTATGAATGAACACATGTGGAGTTATGTACTTAACAAAAAAACGTGAAATAACTGAAAACATGTTTTATATTCTAGTTTCTTCAAAATAGCCACCCTTTGCTCTGATTACTGCTTTGCACACTCTTGGCATTCTCTCGATGAGCTTCAAGAGGTAGTCACCTGAAATGGTTTTCACTTCACAGGTGTGCCTTATCAGGGTTAATTAGTGGAATTTCTTGCTTTATCAATGGGGTTGGGACCATCAGTTGTGTTGTGCAGAAGTCAGGTTACTACACAGCCGACAGCCCTATTGGACAACTGTTAAAATTCATATTATGGCAAGAACCAATCAGCTAACTAAAGAAAAACGAGTGGCCATCATTACTTTAAGAAATGAAGGTCAGTCAGTCCGGAAAATTGCAAAAACTTTAAATGTGTCCCCAAGTGGAGTCGCAGAAAATATCTTTTGATTTAGTCTGTTAATTTGGTCAAATTTGTCAACACAAGCATGACGAGACTGGGACATCTTCATGTATTTGAATTGTAGTAACTATTCTGAATTTCTTAAATATCAACCCCGACAAACACCCCCATAAAATAATAATAATAATAAAAAACTAATATTGAAACTGATGAAAACTAAACTAAAACTAAACTGAAAGGAGCAAAACTCACTCTGGAAACTACCTGAAACTAAACTGAATTCAAAACAAAAACTAAAAATGAAATAAATATATAAATTAATGAAAAATAATTCTGGTACACAAAAGCATTATGCTTTACTAGAAATTACATTCCGAGTTTTTGAGTTTTTTTGAACAACTCTCTGATGAGTCAAATGTAAATGACTTTTCATGAGAAAAATGTTTGCTTCTCAGCCAGTGCTGCTGCTAAAATCCACAAAATGTACATTTGACAGGACACGCACAAACACATGAACACGTTAAATATCACTTTTATTTCTCCAGAAGTGAGACAGTGAGATAGGCTGTGACAAAATATTTCTCTTGAACATCTGTGAGCTTCATACATTAACCCCCATGAGGTTGACAGGCCTCTTGTTGTATCGCTTGGAAATGTCCTCTTCAATCTGCAAAACAAATGACATTACACAGTTTAAATAATGGCAGTATGGTTTCATGTTATGGTTCATATGCATGTTTGTTTAAAAGGGACTGAATCAATTTATACACTTTATGCAATCTGAAAATATATTTAGCATTATCATACTTACTGATGATCATTCTCAGTAACACTCAATGAAAACCTTATGGTACATTTTCAGATTAACAATGTTAAAGAAAATCTCCTCCGTATGTTTAATGAATTGAGTCACTTGTTCCCAGTGAGACTCCATGTAAATTTTTCTCTTATGGGGATAATAACTGCACCAACTTGGACTGATTCACAGGCTAATGAGCGGGTAAATTGGCACTCCTATGAACATAAATAAATAATAATTAGCATGCAGCACCAGTTTTTGGAGCTCCCGGGTGCGTCCTGCCAGCAGGTCAATGCGAGGCTCCAGTCTGGCCTGCTCCTCAAGAGCGTCCTGCCTCTTCTCCGCCAGCGAGGCACGCTTCAACACCAGGATGTCTGCCTGCTTCAGCTTCTGTCTCAGCATCTCCGACACACGCTCAACATACCTAGATGCACACAGTTCATGTAAATAACAAGGAAAACAGCAGAGGTAACAGTTTGAAGTACGGCAGGTATGGAGGGAGGTGGTTCAGGGTCGGGACAACACACCGCGGCGAGGCCAGGATCATGAAGAGGTGCTGCATCCGAAGAGTGGTCAGTCGGCCCAGGAGACCCCGCACCTCTGTCAGCATCTCCTGGATATGTTCACGGGTTTGTGCTTGGATGACAGAGGGGGCCAGCTGGAACTGGCTCATAGCCACCACATCTCCCTCCTCTCCCATCTCACTCACCCGCTGGGCGAGGAACAGCTCCAGCTGCACCAACACACAACACCATGCTGTCACTTGTTTGTGGCAGATTGATTTTAATTTGATCTCATCTCTGAACACAAACTAAATTATTACAAACATAAATTATCTGAAACTAGTATTTGTCCCAGGTATGACGTACACCTGTACCCCTTACTGTTTGAGAGTGTTAACAGTACAGGATAAGTAATTATACATAGTTTATTAATACCATATCCTGTTAAGTGTTGGTTATCATGTTCTGAAAAAGCGCAGTATCCCTATGGTTATTAACTATTATTAGGATTGTGGTATATACATGAATACAGTCAATAGTTTTCAAGTACTATATATTGCATTTTGTGTTTACAATGTAAATGGTTCTGCTGTGTTGTATCCTTAACTTGAGGACCATATTGTTATATTACACATAAACTACTACTACTACTACTAAACTACTATTATATTTTAATGCAAACAATAGTAAGGTGTGTGTTACCAAAGGAAGTGGCACAGTCACGCAAGGGTTATTTTACGCTATTTTACAGCATGTGCAGTACTTGGCTGATACACCCCAGTCATTACCTCCATTAGCTCATCAATGAACTGGCTGCGTGACTGCGGGTTCTCCAGTATAGTCAGGGCATCCTCACCTCTCGCCACACCTTTAGGACCTGAGAGATAACACACACTGTATGTCTTTTCCAAACAAACATTTCAAAAACTGACCAAGGGGTTGTAAAAAGAGATATGAGAAGTTTAACTGGTGGTACCGTGGAGAAACTTGAGAAGCACTTACAGTCTGTGCCCACGTCTACAACTTCGATTTCTATGGGAGCGGCTTCACCGTCTCCCCAGTCAATACCGCCTGCAGCCGTGTCCTGTTGAAGGAGAAAAGTAGCATGTTAGAGAATTTATCAATACTGGTATAAAACTTTACATACTGTATATTATATATCATAAAAAAATTGAAGCATGTTCATGTTTCATACCTCAGCGCCAGGCTCCAGACTAATACCCCAGTCGACCCCATCCTCGACTGTGATCCCAAAATTAACTTCCTGAGTCTCTGCTCCACTGCCAAAGTTGCCCCAGTCGATCTAAAACACAAGGCCATATGGTGAGGAGGGTGTCTGGGATAAATATTATTGAAATTCTAGAAATTTTGGCCCTAAAGGGTCATTTTTTAAATATATCAAAGTAGCAATCTGTCACCACTTCTGCTTGTAAGTGATTATGATGAGTGAGGGAATATGGTAAATATTTCCTAACACCACAGTAAGACTTCAGATATGGGTCCAGGTTTCTTTCATATACAGTCAGAGGCCAACCAACCGTCTCCTCGTTGACTGCATCCAGAGGTGCCTCCTCCACAACAGGCCTGTCGACGACTGTAGGAGCCTCCCCCGTCCTCCACTCATAGAAAGTTGTGTTTCCTCTCTTTTGGACAAACGTTAGTAGGGGAAGGACCGGTTCAGACCTGTCAGTGGAGACCATAAAACCATGTCCATAAAACATAACATGTCTGTACACAGTGTACTTCAATGTTTTTAAAAAATGGCATAAAACAGCAGGCAGATTTTCTTTAATTAAGTTGTCCTGCAATTTTCTGGAGTACTGTTCGGGATGTGACAAAGTTTACAAAGTCATGGATAGTATTGATCGCAGTGTGATACAGCTATAATGGATAGTTTAAAAAGGAAACAGAAATCTTTGCACCTTTACTGTGCCTTACTTTTACAATAGTTGACAACTGGTACTGTTTATCACTTGCTGACAATGTTTCATGGCACTGGAACCAGGTCAAGTATTTTATTGCAAAATGTCAGATATGCACAGACATATGGTAACATATGTATAGGAAATATGGATTCTGTGTGAAAGTGACCATATGTCTTTGTTTCGAGGTGATGAGATACTCACCACTGACAGACAAAGTTTGTGAAAGCAGAGTAAAGTTTGATATGCTCCTCTAGCTTGGCTGCATCCTTCCCTACTTCCCCAAGAACTGTTGGAAGGTCTTTCACCAGGGCCTGCAGCTCTCGAGCCACGTTCTCCCCCTGGCAGAGAACAAAGTACAGCGACAAAATGATAAATGACCGCACAGCGAACAAGAGACTGGACAAGCATCTTGTCTGTCCATCTATCTATTAATAAAACACCTAAGGTGGGCACAGAGAACTGTTTCCTTCAAAGGAGTTTTTGCGTGTTCATGCACTCTTCTGTGTGTGAACTTGCACTTACTGTGATGCCGTACTGCTTGCAGGCAGCGTAGTAGCGTTCCCTCAGGTCTGCAGCTGAGCTCTGACACTCCACTTCCCGCCGGCTCAGCTCCTGCTGCAGCTGCTGGGCTTTGGCCACCTGCCTCCTCAGAGCCGGCCCTTCATAGCTGACATTGCGACTCAGCAAGCTGGCCATCTCCGCTGGGACACACAACAAAGAGCAGAACTTCTAAATTTTCTTTTACATATTCAAATGTGGGTATATTCATGTAACAGAATCTATTGTTTGTCAAGACATGACAAGAGCAACACTGGAACATTTTAACAAGCTTACGTCCCAGGATGGGGATAATTTTACTTTCTCTGGGACCTAAGAAATGTTAAACAACTTCAACTTTACACTATTCTTACCCAAATAGACATTATCTGCCTCATAGAGGGACACAATTTCCTGCCAGTCCTGCAACAACAAAATTCACATCCAAATGTTAGGAGTCCCAGATGCAAAAACATCCCCACAGATCACTTGTTTTGTAATTATGATCAACCCTGACTGTATGACTAAGTGGGATCTCTATCTGACAAAGAGACAGACAGCAGGAGAGCTGCTCTGAATTCTCTCACCTTCATCCTCTGAGAGGAATATCTGCCAAATATGTTCTTAGAGGAAGCCTCTGTTCCCTTTAGTATCTCCACTATCCTCAGGCAGTGGAAGTAGTGAATGTCTGGTGATGAAAAAAAAATGAAAACACAAGATAACCAGGTCATAAGCGGTCTTCTCACAGAGGGGACTGAGACAGGAACAAACACTAGATCATTCGGTCTGGATGATAATTAAATGGTAAATTATTTAACAATTCACGTAACATTACTTCTCACATGTGGGATCACCTGTAACACCAAATTCAACTTTTAAGCTTTAGAGTTTTAGAAGTCCACAGAAAACGGATGACCTCGTTGTGACTGGAGTGTTGAGAGGTTTGTTTGGGATACCCAGCCTGCATAGCTGCACAGTACTAAATTATTATGGGAATATACACCTGACATGCTGTAAAGAAATAAAAAGTGACCCACAGGAGCCGGAGAGAAGCTGCTTGATCTCGTCGTTCTCCGGCATGTCCTGGATGGCAGCGTTGATCTTCTCCCGGATTGCCATGACCGCACTTTGCCATTTGACGTTACAGTGGCGTCGGTCCAGCAGCCAGTCTGTGCACAGAGTATCATACGTCACTGTTACCTTGTGTGATACAACATGAGAGCTTTCTAATGACCCTCCCATTGGATGTGATAACTAAGAAAATAACTGGATACTAATTATATGCATGTCTTTTTTTCTACATGGGTATACACAAGAATGTGTGTGTGAATGTGTATGTTGTAGCCGGTCATTGAGTCTCTGTACAACAATATTCTATGATGTGATAATAATATAATCAGTTATTTTATTTAATAGTTTTTCTTTATTCTGTGTTATTCCAAAATATAATTTCTAACATTTTTTTTTTTTTTTAGCACAGCAACACTGACTGCATAATAGTGATGATGGAAAAGACAACTCTCTGTGAAACATGAAATTGATAGCCTGTTACATTTAAACAGTCTATAGCTGAGCCTTACCTGAAAGCTTGCTGGTTTGTATGTCGATGGGAAGATTTTGAATATTCTGTTGAAATAAGAAACAAAATATATATATATATATATATATATATATATATATATATATATATATATATATATATATCATTAATTTAATAATCCCTGCATTTTGCTGGCACAACGTTGCACTGGGAGAAAGTTTAATATTGTATTCATGCATTGAGCGGCCATGCACACGAAACTGCAAGACCACACACAGTTTATGGGTATCATAACGCGGCATATTAACTAAAACCTCTTTATTAAGTTTATGAAACGTCTCTTTAACAGGTGAGAGGAGTCTGACTGTGTGACAGCGAGATGACAAGCAGATTACAAAGGAGTGAAAGAGAGAGAGAGAGTTTGTTTACCTCCATCGTGTCGTCAGCTGTTCAAAAACAAAGGTACTTCCAACTTTTTATGGCTGCATTACAGATTAATTTCCCCCAAATTAGTTCTCGGATTATTGTTACCATCCAGTGTGCATGTTTACACGGATTTGACACGTTACAAGACAAAACACTAATAGAAAGAGGCGATGTTGTAGCCTTCAGAAAAACCAACCAATGATATTTGTCAATGCTGAAAGCTGCAGCTCATTGGTGAATACTGTAGTTCCTGATTGAGTTGAAGCGCCAAAGTCCACCGCTAGAGGGCAGTACCAGCCTTAGCCGCTAGTCCTAATGCAGCCTTCTCCTTTGTTTGATGAAGAATGATGGTTTTTTTTTTTTTTTTTTTTTTTTTTTTAAATGTTGAAGCACTTTGATTAACTGCACCATGGTGTCTAAAATTAACCCAGAGCTGCCCTTCAGAAATAAAATCAGCAGCTTGAATTAATAGTCAGACACATAGTTCTTGATCTGTCAGGCTTGATGTATTTTCATATGCAGAATGATGAAAAAATGTGAAGCAGTTTAATCAGCTGCAATGCTGTGGCCCAAAATTAATTCAAAAATGTCCTTGAGAATATTTAAAAGACAGAGCAAATTTTTATTGTCCTTTTATTATACCTTGATTTCAACTATAATAGGGAACTGGCTAATATATTAAGGTTTATTGACGTTTATATTGCCTGTGTTGACGATTTTTATGTTAGATCACTTCAGAAATAAATTTCTCTTAAGTGTAAGCACCAGAAAAGTCAAAAATCCAGCTGTAATTAGCTGTTATTGTACCAGTGTGTGTGTGTGTGACTGACCTGCACAATTCACACACCTAATGAGTTCATAGTTACAGTCAACTTTCAAGTCCAGAGAGTTGCCAGTGAAAAGGATTTTATGTAGTTTCCCATTGTTATCATAAATCCCATTCTTGGCACTGCACCATGAAAAAATCTCTTTTTCTTTTGGTACTTGGCAACCAAAAACTAAATAGGTTTTGTTTTGAGATGTTGAGGCTGGACTCCCGCGGGCTCCCAAGCGGGCAGAAGTGAAAAGGGCTCAACACTTGTTATTAAACCCTGTTCAGCAGCCACTCTCAAGTGGCCCGATCCCAGATCAGATCATTTGAATGTTCACCAAACTTGCAAAGCGAGCATCCACTCACCGTCTGTGATTCAGCCACTCCATGCAAAATATCAGGAGCACTTTTCCTCATTCAGATGACCTCTCAGAGCACACAACACACACACTGCCCCCCCCCCCGCCTGAAGCAGTTGCCAAGAGTTGTGTAACAGGGATGACTTTTTCTGCTTCCAAATTCCACATTAAAACAGAACCACTTTTACAGTGCAACTGATAAAAGGGTATTTATTTACAGTTTGGAAGGCTGCTCACCTCTCAGGTTCACATTAACTGTGTTGTCGGTAATCTTGACGGGGGACTGTGGGGGTCTGAATAAAGGTCTCTCTAAATCACATGGTTGTAACATTTACTCACTTATGCACTTTGCTGGGCGGGCTCTAGGTGTGTGTGTGTGTGTGTGTTTGAGGAGGGTGTGTGCTGTGGTGAGGCAGAGAGCAGAGAGGGACAAAGAGAGAGAGAGAGAGAGGCAGAGGGAGAGAGAGATGCTGCACCTGTGCCTGATCACCTGAATTTTATTTCAAAAGGAATCAGAAAAAAAAACAGAGAGAGAGAAAGGAGTTAGAGAACTTCTAAGCATGGCAGGACAGTTTCATATCTGAAAGCGTCTCGCTCGGCCATACACAGTCCAGCTCATCGTCAACAAGGTGAGAAACACCCTGTCCAGCCACAAACATTTTTATTTCTCTGGCCTATTGCTATGAAACTGTTCCATGTAGAGTTTTAGAGGCTTGGCAAGATATGTCGAACTATACTTGCCTCTAAATGGATCAGGTAAATGTAATCAATGTAAATACATGTATTATGTATTATTCACTTTCATATATGTTCTGCTCAAATTTTGTGATTTCTGTTGGTTATTGCTTGGTTTTTTTTGTGATGTTTGAGCTGCTGACGGTGCTTGAGTTACACGTGTTTGGGATATATTGTTTTTTGTTGTTGTTGTTGTTGATTAATCAGAGTTTGATAGGGATAAATTTCTATTATAGGACATCATCAGAAAGTTTCAACCTTTCCCAAGAACTGGTCAGCCTTATCAGATACTGTTGATATAACACTCCATCATAAGCACACATGCAACATCTCATTATAAACACACCCAAGGACAGATCAGCTGTCAAGACGAAATTGCCCCTCTGTAAAATGTGGAAATGTTGACAAGTGCAAGCATAAAGGGGAATTACAGTCATTTAGATTGATGCAAATTACCACTATCACAAACATGGAGCAAACCAACACCTGAGTCAAACGGTGAATGAGAAGGACATGAAGGTCCTTCAGCAACTCGCTCAACTTCGCTGCCACGGGTCAGCAGTGAACCTGGCACAAGGGACGAAACCTGAGAATCTAATAAACTTGCGGCTCAATAATGAGAAGAGCGCAGCGCTCGGTACCCTTGAACCCTCCTTTCTCAAGCTCAAACATTGTGCCATTGAAAAGCTTTGCAGCTGGTTAGTGATTTCCAAACGCGGGCACGGTGTTCCTTCCCTGCTGTGATCTTTGAGGCCAAGCGGCTCGGCCACACAAAACAGAGCACATAGTAACTTATTAAAGACAACTATGGAGGCCCTCCTTTATGTCAACACAGCTTTTTGTCTCAAAGGTCACATCTAAGTCAAACATTCTGAAAGAAATAACCTATGGGTACATGCTGGAACACAATTTTCTTTTATCAAGTGCAACATGGAAGTGCTGCTCTATCTGGCTTAATTATTTTGTGTTATAGAAGCTGCATTATGGATGGTCAGAATTACTTTTTAGTGTGTAAATATATGTAAAGACAGCCATCTTTTGTTGAGGTCAGAGTCACATATTTGCATTATTCAGACACAAGGGATAAAATGGCTAATGGCTTTGGTGTGGCACAGTAACTTCAGCCTTTGAGTCACGAAAGCTCGTCTTGGTGAGCAACACTATCTGTTTCCTGGGTATCTGTACACAACCAGGTCTGAAATAAGTGTAATTAAGCAGAGTAAGGCATGCAGGCTCTTATGTAAGAGAGCTGCCTCAAAGACATTTTGCTTTAGAGATACTATGTGTTTAAGATCACAATTTTAAATAGGAATGTACTGAAACAATCAGGTGATTAAAAAAAAGTCATTTGTTTCTCATGCCATGTCCTGAACCTTGCAGGTGCCTTGCATCAAGTGATTCAGATAAGAGAGAGATGAGTGTTTCTGCAAAGGGCATGTATATTTGCATGGGCTCTCCATGATAAAACAACCACACCAAAAGATTTGTATTGTCCTTATCTTCCTGACTGCTTGTAAACCAGAAATAACAGAGTCGGTCATGCTCATGCGACTTGGTGTGTCACATTTAATCCAAATAGTATTTTTTGTTCAGTTCAATGTTTTAAGTTTATTTGAGGTTTAAATGCAAACAAGTCACAAAATACTTTACAGAACTCAAAACATTACAATAGTTTAAATGTTATATTAAATGCTACATAAAAAGAAATGTTGGATTTAAAGGTCCCATTTTTAATTATGTACTGTCCTATTTTCCCTAGGTGACAAAGACACAGTGCAACAATTAACATGGCATTTTGTTGCTTTTCCATATCAAATGACTTTGAATTATTTGTTAATTAGGTTTTGAGTGATGGAATAACACATGCAACTATCGATAAAACAATCTTCCATTTTAACATTTTGCCAACTACTACTAATTATGTCATTATATACTGTATTCCTTTCTGTTCTTAGGACTCCACATAATGCAAAAAGTGTCAATATTAAATGCTGAGATGATTATCATATCATGAGGAAATCATCTTAGCCACAGCATTTGGCTGCCATGTGAGTGAGCATAACTCCTCTTGTGAAGATCAAAAGGCATCAGTAGCTGGGATTTAGACTCTGTAACTGCTACCTGCGTGCCTGCTTGCATCCATAATTTTGCATCGGTTTTATGCATGTAAATAGACAACCCAGAGGCACGCATTTGTTTTGTGATACTGACAATAGCCTGTCTTCTGCTTTGCTATTATTATATAACAAGTTGCACCGCTGCTGAACTGGCCTGGAGGCAACAGCTTGCATCCTCCTCGGCCAAAAGGTTCATATCAGATTGCACGGGAGGGACAGAGGATACTCTTCAGATGCTCATTAATTTATCAGCTGAGAGCAAGTGTCAGGTGTCCTCCTCCATTAGGTTACACCTTCTAATCACTGAGATGTGATGAGGAGAAGTTGTCCACAATTACTGTCTGCTCTCTGAGGCCGGCTCTAATAGACTACCACTGTACAGAACTGCACCGTCATTTATCTTTTTGACACAACCTGGGCAATCAGGGCAACCTCCTTGGAGAGGCAATTATTAACAATAGGAGATTTGTTAGCAATGATGTCACATCAATGGCATTATGTCCAGCATGGGCTCAGTACAAATCCACAGTATACAGCTCAGCAAACAGTGATATCCAATATGCTGATATTTCCCAACTCTTTAAGCCACTATTGATATATGCACATATTTTTTGAAGTGGAATTATCATATTATTGTGTCTACTCTCATCGTGATAGTCCACTGGCAGATGCAGACATAAAATCCAATGCTTTTCAAAATGTGCACATTCACTGGGCAAAATAACAAAACTATTTCAACTTATATTGGATTTTTTTTTTTTTTTTTGCCAATATCCGATACGCCAATATTCATTCCTTTTTTTTTTCCTGCCAATGTCATGTTGTCCTGATATTATTGTGCATCCCTAATGCTGACAGATTGAATTAGCCGTGTGGTTCAGTCACGATGCAGATTATGTATTTGAAGATGCACCACATACAGAACATCTTTTATCAACATAAATACAAAAAATAATTACATAAATCCCGACAGCCTTGCAGAAGAGAAATCTCTTCAGTGACATTTTATTTGAAGTTGTTTTCCTAAGGCTGACATAACATTGTTATAACATGACATGATAACTGTCATGAACATTATGCTGTGGTGCATAATGGACTGAGAGAGTGTCTTGAATATTAATGAATATTAATTAATATTTATGACTGTTTTCATTAAGTTGACCAACTTCCAGTTCCTCTTGTGTCTAATTTCATTCTCTCAGTGTATCATTTATCTGCATTGCAATATTAATGTTGGGTGTAAATGTAGCCATTACAATCATCAATAACAATATGTCCTCCAGTCGTACTAAGTGTGTATTCTGTGTCCTTCAGGTCAGTCGTCCAGTTTCTGTTGGAGCCATGGCTGACCCTAGCTGGTGGAAGCTGACCTTCTCGCGCAAGAAGAAAACCGAAGCCAAGGTGCTGTATGAGATCCCAGCTGAGTATGGCAGCAACACTGGAAACAAGGGGCACTCAAGCAGCAATCCTGCTCCGGACCCCATTGACAGCCAGTTCAATGCCAGGCTGGAGAAGATTGTGGACAAATCTGCTACCAAGGGCCGCCACGTCAAGGTCTCCCACTCTGGTCGCTTCAAGGAGAAGAAGAAGGTCCGTGCCACGCTGGCCGAGAACCCAAATCTGTTCCCCGAGCACAACCTCAGTGACGAGAACCACAAGAATAACAAACAGACTGAGAAATAACACACACACATGCACACACTCGCATACACTCACATATTAAAATGCATGCTTGAACCCAGACGTGTCATATATCAGTGTCTCACTCATAAAGGCTTAGAAGAGGGCTACAAAATATACAAGCACAGCCAAACTGGCACTCAACCTGCAAACGCGCAAGGTGGATAAACACCACACCCAGTTAGATACAGTAACCACCACCTCTCCACCTACACAAACAGCTGCTATCAGCAGACAACCATAGAGACGCTGTCTACACAAGTGAGACAAAGCACTGGGGACTTTTTCCACCGCAGTTTTCATGGGTTTTATTCCAAAACATTTAAATTTACACTTGCTTCATGCTCATACTTATGTCTCATCCAAAATGACTGGGGACATTATGGTCTCACTATATATATTTCTGAATTATTGAGAATGATTAGTACAATTTCATATATGTTTTTTTTAATGGATATATAAACTTATGGAATTACAACCTTTTTTATGCCCTGGGCACAGAGAGAATGTAATGATATCAGCTTACATCTGCACACGGTGCGAACAATGCACAGGACAGTTTTTCCATATTTTTATGACCAAAGCAATGAAAAAAAAAAAAAATGTGTGTTGACTTTCTTAAGTATCATGTGGAAACTCCGCTGATACATTAAAACATGTTGTTTATATTCTCAGAGATAATCCTTTATGAAATCCTAAAGTGAAACTTGTATTGTTTTTAATAAATGTGTTAAGATGTGTTGATATGTAGGAGCCCTCTGCGTTTGTCCAGGAGTTTGAAGGCAGAAACACTCTGAGTTTTATTATTCAGACATGGGTTTCCTCAAATTATCTTAACATGTCAGTCTAAGTGATATAATTGCTTCAGGGAACCAAGCCCTGTTTGTTACTTCATCTTAGCTTAAGGTGACCGATTACTGACATTTTATGCTGAGTGGAAACTGACATTTGATACTCCATGGCTTTGTTTTTCACATTAACTTTCATATAGAATTACAGGTTGTGAATTAACATGTTGGCTCAAGCTGCCATCTATATATTCAAGAAAAATCCCCTATCAGTTGGTAGTGTGTAGATAAATTTCCCTTTCTGAGTCTGACATTAATTCTCAGGTACATTTTGTCAACCTTTAACTATTTACATATTCTCAAATGTTGAACTAGTGACATCTAGTGTCCAAAAAGACTCTTAGTCTTCCACTGCAAATCAAACTTTATTATCACAGTTAATAAAAGCAACTTTAAGTCAAAAATTATTTTTTCTTCCATCAGTAAACAGAGGAAAAGAATCACATACAAAATAATTTTGGCACTATTAACATTATCAGCTCTTTTAATCTCATTATTAAAAGGCAGTCGATGCCACTGAAATGAACTTAAAATCCGTACAATGAGTTCATGATGACTTCAGTGGTGGAGGTAGGACTGTATGAATAACATCAACATTAAAGAGGAAGTAGTGCAGTGCGGCTGGATCATATCATGTAGCACAGAGAGAAATGAACGCTTCACTGGAACAATACACAGCGTTGAAAAGTGGACAGTAGAGAAGACTGTGCTTATCAGGACATTTTGTCAAGTTGCCACTTTCCAGATGTTAATAACATGACCAGGTTTACTGTCAATCATTATTTGACAGCAAGCAGACTTTGCTCTCCCCCGAGTCTGCCAGTGCATTTCCTGTATGACATACAGGATCTTTCTAGTCCTAAAACAAACAGGTAGATACAGCAATGTCATGTTGTACAGTACAGTTAGCCTCTATCATGCTTTTTGACACCCATGGTGCCAAAGCCCATGACTCCCGCAGACACTAAGATTTTAAGATTGTTTGGTTCATTGAGACCACAATGACATTTATCTTGTTAAGACAAATCCTACGCAGCACCTGGCTAATCAACACCAACTAATTTCCCATCAATATCTAGATGAGTGATTATTTCAAGTGAGGTAAAGATGATGATCTGCTTATCGACGATGAGACAGTCTGTGGTGCCCTGAACGTGGAGGCTCTTTTCACGGGGACAGGCGCTGGTACACCCAGCCGCCCTCTGCAGGGTGCTGGAAGTCGTCCAGCTTCGCCTCTCCCTTCTCAGGCTTTGTGAAGACGATGCGGTCGTGAAGTCTGTTGGTCTGACCCTGCCAGAACTCAATCAAGTAAGGCTTGACCATATAGCCGCCCCTGTTAGAAGGCACAACGCAGAAAACTTAGTGCATTGTGCCTAGATATGTCACCCAAAAAAGGTAGATCAAATGAAAAATATTGGCAATTTTACAGAACAAACAGCACTGCTTACCAATAGTTAGGCATAGGCACCTCTGTATCCTTGTACTTCTCCTCCAGTTCTGCATTTTTCTGCCTTAGATACTAAAAGAAAAGACATTATGAAAGTCGGGCTGCTTGCAAAATCAGCATACACACATAAAAACACACAATGCAAGACAATTTCTGGACACTTTCTGGGGGATCAAAAACACTAAGGTGCAGATTCTGTACAGGTCATGTGAAGGTCACATAAAGACGGTGTAATTTTGGTTCTTACGTCTCTGTCGGGAACTGGCGTGCTCTGTCTGCTCACAACAGCCCCAATCTGGCTGCTCTTCGGTCGGGAGTGGAAGTAGTCGCACGAGCTCTGGTACGGGATCCGCTCCACTGTGCCTTCGATACGAATCTGCACCCAAATTTAAGCAGAAATGATCACTGACCTATTTTAACATCAGGAAATAAATGCATAACATCTTCAATATCTTCACATTACACAAACAGGATCAGGTGCATACAAAAAGAAGACAGAGAAAGATGAATTAAAACAGACAAGAGGCTGAAATAACATTAACATGAAATATTTAAAGGCTTAGGGCTTTTTGTAAATAATATGGCTCTATTATGCTCAAAGGTTGCATTTTTGTTTTGTCATGACTTTAAGTTATTTTGTAAAAGAGAGAAACTCATTATGAAATATACTGAAGCTAGGTTTCACTTTCATATACTCTGATTTGTGCATGCAAAATTTTCCAAGAATAAAAATGTGAGTAAACAGAAAGTCATATTTTCTATGAGAAACATTTTCGAGTTGAAAAACCTTTGGGTAAAGCCAGTCATGTACATCAACCCATGAAGCTTCAGTAAATAAAGATGAAAGTAAAGATGCTGTACCTGTCTGTTAAGGGGCTCCCAGTAGAAGACGAGGCATGCGTACGGGTTGCTCTCCTGTGAACGGAGAAACCATTATAATGTAATAAAACCTTACACTGATCTTGACAGATGAGAATGGTGGAACTAAGAAACTAGTCACTAACCAGCTCACCACCCTTTCGACTCTCGTAGTTGGTGAAGAAGCGGAAGCCTTCATTGCTGTAACCTTTCAGGAGGACCATGCGAGCAGACGGACGTCCCTCCCTGGACAGACAACAGAAAGCGTGGCATTAAACTGGGAAAAAGCCTAGAAAATAATCACGTTCATGGGGCTGTGGTGTTACTCACTTATTGGCAGTGGCAATGCACATGGCATTCGCCTCTCCAATTTCAGGGCACTTTGTGGCTTGATCGAACCAGTCACCAAACTGCTTGATGGGGTCCAGGGAAACGAGCTGACTCTCCTCAAAGCACTGAATGAGCAAAATAATAAGATGAGTGCCCTGCAGACGTCACCATCACATCAGCTCATGCGTGCAGGCCTTGAATGAGTCACTCATTATGAGTTATTATGGCCAGCCCAGAAGGCAAGCAGTGTCAGATCGTTGAGTGTGAAATTAAGTTTGAATAAATGATCTAAAGTTGGTTTTAGCATTTCTCCTCTACTGATCACTTTAAATCATCAGAGGGAACAGGATATTGATCAGGACTCAGGTCAATACATTCTCAGTACATTCTACAGTATGCATGCATGCATGCATGGATAGGCTACTGACCCTTACGACGTATAGGGCATGCATACTGACGCCTGCCTTCTCCAGCCATATCACATTATGCAAGACAAACACAACCACTGATCCTGTATTTATAAACATATCTGAAAATGTCTCAAACGTGACACAGCGTAGAGGTCACACAGACATTGAACAGTGGATTAAAATGATTGCCATGGGTTATTTTGTGTCTGTGCAGGTCCTGCAAGTCAGCTGTATGCTCACCTCCTCGTCTCCTTTGTATTTTTTCCTCATGTCGCTCAGATCCATGGCTGCAGAGTCACTCTTTGATTTTGTGCAAAAGGGCTGCCGGAAACTGACCTGGCGACACACTACAGGAGAAGCATTACAGTGATTAGTCCATAAAACACGGGTTTTCCTCCAGAAATTACAACTGAGTATGCGCCTCATGCTGGACCAACAAACGCGCAAGCTGCCGGTGACGTAACCGCGCTTCCTAGTTTACGTAAAATATTATGCAAACGCGCGCTGAGTTTTGTAATTTGACCAGTGCTTAAACTATAACACACATTTAGATGTTTTATCCGCACATAGACACACCTTATCTTTAAATGTGACGAACGGTGTGGATTCGAGTCACAGCGGTCGTTGTTTCAGCTCAAACTCAGAAAGCGATGACATCGATGATTTTAACCACACATCGGTTTCTCTCTGCGCTGCTTTAGATGAGGACTTCCTGCGTCACGTTTTCCTGTCAAACATGGCGGCGACCTTGTGTGCCAAGCTGCTGCCTAAACAAGGTAATGTAGAATTAACTTTAGATGAAATAGGCTTTATTGCGGCAGGTGGGTCTTATGTGGAGCTTTTTCGTCCATTCTAGTTACATTAAAAACAGAGAATTGGTTTATTATACAGGTTTCGTCCAGCTTGAGGGTCTGTAGTGCTGCAGCTATTCACAACGAAGCGGCTCATCTGACATTAAAACACATTTAGCAGCGACAAAAACATTGCAGGAACATTTTTAGGTTGAAAAGGTGCTTTCAGTGTTGAAACAGAGTTAGGTTTAGTTTTGCTGTATAAATAGTCTGTCTTGTTGAAGGCTGCCCAGGCATTTGTGGAGAGCTTAGTTGTGTTACTTTTATTATTTAACGCCGGTTCTCTCTGAAGTGGCTTTAATTTTGTAACTTTGCATTGGTGATGGGTGTGCCCACAGCACACTGGTTACTACTAAGCTATGAAAAGTGCAGTGCAGTGTGTTGAGTGTCCTGTTAAATGCAAGAAGAGGATGATATAGGAATTACTGAAATGCAGCCTGTGGGGTTAAAAATGAGTGTTTTCTGGTTTTTCAGGATGGCTGCCCCTCACTCAGAGTGTGCGGCATGGGTCCAAGGCTGTGACCCGACACAGGAAGCCCATGCACATCCTCAGACAGAAGCTGATGGCTGTCACAGAATACATTCCTCCTAAACGGGTTGCCCCCCGAGGCGCCTATCCGCCCCAAACCAAGAAAGTTCAGGAGGTGAGTGGCATGGAGGGAATGACTCAAAAGGAGAAAAAAAGGTGCAGTTCATCCCCGATCTGTTCCTGATATCCTGATCCATGATTTCAAAAAGTCTTACATGACCTCAAAGTCCCAATATTTAAATTTCATGAGATTATTTAGCAATTCATAATCCATATTGTAGAAGAGGAAGGCAACCTCATATTCTAGGTTTAGCAGTGGTGTATGTTCACCACTTCTTTGATTGTCTTTATGTCTTCATACTTTAATATTTATTCTGTATGAATAATCTGATGCTGTTTCTATGAAAATTACAGTCTATTTAGGATCATACAGTGTTAGTTTCAGCTTTGAAAATTTATCCATATCCATGACAAAAAAAGATACCTTGGTGGTCTTGTCATCACATCCTCATTTTCTAATTTGCACTCATTGAACCTGTACAGTGTTTAGATGTGACATTTGATTAAAAGGAAAGAACAACTCTTTTTTTCTGTTCACTAATGCCTTATTTTTTCCTTTCTCTGTTCCATCAGGAAAGTGGTCTGGCATTGCTCTTAAAGAGGGAAGTGCAACGTGTTTTCCAAGACTGTAAGATGATTGCTGTGGCCCAGAACAACGCCAGCAATTCTGAAGACATGATGCTTCTCAAGTACAGGCTGTACAAACACGGCATTGCTGTCAAGTTCTTCCCCAACCAGGTACAGCTGACAGGCCTCCACACCAGCTCTGAAGAGTGCCAGCAAATAAAATCAAGTCAAATAACCAGCCTAGGTTACCACTGATGAGTATTTGGTGGCTCAGTGATATACTGGTACATAAAATGTACAAACACCAGTCAGCTATATTTTCAGGGAACTACTAACTGTGATACATGCCATGAATTTAGGTTATAAAAGGTCGCTAAACTCCACTTTCGTCTTATGTTTGATCATGCTCTCCTTCAGGTGATTCGGTCGTTCCTGGCGGACAGCATTTACTCCAACATGGCGCCTCTGTTCATCGGTCCAACAGTGTTGCTTGTTAGTAAAGAGCCAAAGGCAAAGGAGATGCTGGCGACTCTGAAACACAGCCCTCAGATGGTGCTGCTGGGTATGTACGTCATGTGTGACATGCAGAATTCACATTTCATGCCATTTTATAAAGAGTACGAGGTACCATCATGATCTGCGTCCTGTTTCATGTTCATATCCTCTGTCATGGAACAGATTAAATGAGTTGGCAGAAATGTTTTTGGGCACTTTCGCAATAGTTATACTTAAAGTTTTGATTTCTCCATATTATTTCCTACAAATGCAATTCAGGTTTTGGTTGTTGAGAGAATATTGCACTTTCCTTAACTTTTACAGTTATGTAGACCATACTCAGGGAATAGTTCTGCTCAAGCCACTCCTAATCCATAATGAATTTCACTGATGCAAACCGTGTCCAGGAGTTTACATAAAATTTGCAAAGGTCAAATGTAATTATTAAGGCATGGTTGTTGGCGACACTGTTGCTTATGCCAATATGCAATCACCCATCATAGTTTGCTAAATCTTTGTTGATGGCCTTTCTGTCTGTCAGCAAGATATTTTAAAAACTTCTGAATGGATTTCCATGAATTTGGTAGAGAGAATGGCCTTGGGCCAAGAGCAACTGATTAGGTTTTGGAGATAATCTGGGATGAGATTATATGTTTTTAGCCCTTTCAGTGTCAGGTCTGCGTCATCAAGAAATCAATTTAACTTAAAATTTAAGTGATCTGAATGATATCTTCAGCTGTAATATCATGCAGGAGAATTATTCAGCAATATTGGAGGATTTTGCTCCCCAAATACCTTCTAATTCTTGATTAAAATCTTATTCGGTATTAGCTGTTTATCTCAGTGACAAGCCAGCTGCATAAATTAATGAACTGGTAAGACTGATTTTAACACTACTTGGAAGAAAACTGATAATTGTGTTTTCATGAATGCCCACTGAAGTTTTCATTCATGGATGAACCATATTCATGAAGGAAACATCGGAGAGTGAGCAAAATGGATTAAACTGTAATAAACTGAAGTAACAGTCGTAAAACTTGATTTAATTCACAGATTCATTATCAGTGCAAGATCATCCCAGCATGTACAATACCTGTATGTCAGTACAAAGCATCAATGATGCAGCTGTAACACATTCTCACATCTTGAACAAGAGATTTAACAGATTAAGTGTGAACAAGGCATTAGACACAATATGCACAGCCCCTTGGCGACCGCCGCACCACTAATCTGTCCTCCGGTCCCAACAGGAGCCTGTGTGGAGAACACACTGCTGAGTGCACAGGGGGTGGCGAGCTACTCCAAGCTACCATCAGTGACCGTCGTCCAGGGTGAGCTCGTCAGTGGTCTGACCATGCTGACCTCCCACACGGCCTCCATGCTCCAGCGGCATCCAGCCCACCTGTCAGCCCTGCTCCAGCAGTACGTCAAACAGCAGAGCCCAGACAGCAGCGCAGACGAGGCTCCCAAGGCGGAGGAGGCCACGTAGAGTTTCAGCCTCAGTGGAGGAAGTTATGAGACTGTTGCCCAACAGAACTGAGGCTGCTTGGAAGAAAGAGGGAGTGTATGTTTGGACACACACTTGAAAATTCCTTATAATTTAGTACGAAAGTTGGGTGTGCCAGCCAAATTCAAGACTTGAGAGGGCTTGTGATAAGGAAGGCAATTATTCTCATCTTTTAAATTTGTGTGGAACAGCGTAATTGGTACTAAATTTATCTGAAATTTTCAGTGTGTGTTCACCTGTTTGAGCATCATGGCTTCTCTGAATGAAGAGGAAGTCTGCAGAGCCAACTGGTGTCAGTGCACTTCAGACTCTTCTTGGAAATCTTGCATGGACAATACAGCAAGAACATTGTACTCAAGGCCTATTCGGGTCCTGTTTATTCATATTTTGATTATGCCTCAAATTTTGTTTTATTTAAGGATACTGGCATAGACAAATAAATAATGTCAACTGTTCCTGTTGGTTTATTCACAGTTATTCAAGCAGTGTTGTGGCTGTTTTCTCATCTTATGTTCCAGCTCTGTCAGTTTTATGTTGCCGAGTGCAGCCGTACAAAGATTTAGTCAAAAACAATTTTCAGCCATGCTTTGGACAAGTCAGCCTGAGAGCTTCTCCAAGTAAATGCCTAATTTTTCCTTTGATTGTAAGTTGTAGCTGAAATGGTGTAATACTAGTAATGACATCACAAAAGCTAGTCCAGTCAAAATAAACACAAGTGGTCCCTGATAAACGTTAATCTGCAGATTACAGTATGTTAATCTGGGTCAGTTAGTCTATTAGCGTCTGCCGTTCTAAATCAGAGACATTACTCGGCCACTCACTTCAGTTTGCCACTATCCTGCAGCAGAGGGAAAGTCAAAGTTATCTAAAACGCACTATTTGTGTATTTGTGCCACATAAAGTGAAGCCTAATATTTACCGAATAAATTCTCTCCATAATTGCAAGGTAATTTTAAATCCTTTTAATATTATTCCTCAAACATGATGAAAAACACCAACACGCAGTCATGTGTACGCCACACCAGTGGTTTAATGGCAAATAAAACGGAGGGGAACCCATGAGCACCAATTTGGGACTGTCATTAGGCAAACAAGCCCCAGCATCAACAAATAAACACTGTTTTCAGAAACGCATTAGCTTATCTTTATGTTTTCCCCTTAAATACACTTAAAAGCACTGACGTGAGGCTGACAGCTCCGCTCTGTCAGCCTTTAAAGGTGGGTAAAGTGTGTTGTGCAGATCAAAAGGTGGGTAGTGTGAGCTGAGGGGGTTTAGCCCGCACTACAGCCCTGCCACAGACACTCGGTGTAATTCCACCTAATGCGGATAATGCCCAGGACACATTGCGCACAGCACTGCCTGCGGCGCACAGCTCTCCTTGGATTTGGAGGGTGCTCATGTCACCCACTGGGAGAGAGGGCAAGACGGGCGAGATTATGTGGACAGAATAGGAGCTTATTTGTTGGATAAAATATTTTTCTTGCCCGTTTCCCAGTGAAAGAAGCGTTTCCTTCATCGAAATGGTGATTTCACACAGTTTGTTGGACGTATCAGCAGCGATAACGCCGATTGATGATGAGAGTCAGACGTGAATTTCAGGTAAGAGCTTAAGGCTTTTCAGTTTTACCTGGGTTTGAAACAGCCTCTCATTAAATAAGGAAAAGGGGAACTTAGATCGGACTGGATTGGTTTGGTTAAAGTATGATTATAAAGGAAAAACACCAAAACAAAATCGGAAACAAATTGAACAGGCTGGTGTCCCTAAGTTTATAAAGAAACACATTTAATCAACATTTGGCCGTGACCACAGTGCTGTGTGGATACATTTCTCACAAGTTCATATCAGTGCGCTGCGACGGCGCGCTATTCTTAGTGGGCTTTGGATAAGACGCTGCACAGCCCTGAATAGCGCATATTAAACAAAGTACCTTTACTGTTGTGTGACAGTCACTGTAACTGAGTGTGTGATGTGGGCCTGCCGATTCTGACACATCTGCCAAAGAATACAAGTGTAATTTTGCCTTAGTTGTGCTTTGTCAGCTTGTTGACTGTCAAACAGCAAGACTGAGCCTGTACATGGTGGAGCAGACACTCCAAGCTGTTTGATAGGACATGGTGAGATGTTGTGCATGGTTTGGAGAAGCTGCACTTAGTATAGTTTCTACATTGTCACACACCTGTACTTCTGTATATAACACACCTGAGTGTCCATTCCTCGGCTTAAACTATTGGTTGATAAATGTTGCATGTGGACATGACATTGCCTCTCATTCATGGATAAAGTAGCCACTGATGGCAGGGTTGAGCACCTTGGTATTTCCAGTTGTTTATGCTTCAAAGAGATTATATAACTCCTACAATCTGTGCAGTTTATTCTCCTCCTCTGACTTGATACAGTATGTTGTGTGCTGGAGAAATGACTTGGCTCATTAGCCCATTTTTAAAAGCCATGGCTGCAGCATTAGCTTGAAGTCACCTTACTATGCATAACATGTCCTGTGATCTGGATCACGCATGTTGGAGCATACAAGTCTGATCAAGAGCCATTTGTCTGTGAGGTTTTTCTATGACCACTTCACTTTTGTGGAGAATATTTGGTGTAATTGCTCTTTATGACCTGAAAATGCACAACTTCATCTCTGTTTAAGTATGAATACACACAACATTTTAAATTACAGCCTTTTAAGAAGGAAATTTGTAAATGTCCATCATCTGAAAACGCTGACATGGTTTTAGTTATTTTTCCAATGCGTCATTTGGAAATCAGACTTAAGTCTTTATTCATTTGCAAGCTGTACCTGCAGTGTCCTCATCACTATCTCACTAATTATGACCTTAAACGTGGCATACAATACCACCATACAAACTACCATACAAAACCAAAATCAAAGCATGACTTGTATTTTTTCCGCAACCACTGCAGGGAATCTTTACCTTTCTCCCTTGAGTAAGCAAGCTTGTAAACCTGCAAATCCTTTTATCCTGTTTCCGCCACATGCTTTCATCAGTAAGGCCAGTCACTCACATCCGTCTTTGCTATTATGTAATATCAAGCCAGGCTGGGATGTGCTCTGCATTAGAATGATATTACACGGTCAGTTTTAACACAACACCTGTCCCAATTGTTCTGCCTCCTCTCAGATGCCTTATATTCTCCACACCATTTTTGCATTTTGCAACAAGTGCTTTTCAACTGGATTTTTGTATCTTTGATTTTTAAATAGGGTGATAGACATTGAATATGTGTACTTTCCCAGTTGAATGGAGAAATAACTAAAGTTGATGTGCTAAAAACAATAAGTTGGTCCCTAAAGCTGAAAGAAAAAACTTTTTTCTTTGGCAATAAAAACTGGTTATTATGTAATCAACGTGTTTCAGCTAAATGCCTTCACAGGAACGTTGTTTTTTCATTTAAAAGATGAGAGAATGTTTATTTATTTATTTTTTAATTTATTTCATTTTATTTTATTTCCAGAGGATTCATGATTCTGAGGTATCCCACCTAAACAGTCAGTGATTTCAAAGTTATTTTACACAGACTGCAAATTAGGAGGTTCAGAATTAAAGGTTGACTATCACCACGGGCAATCGGGTCAGAATGCTTGGAAGTAAAGTCATGAAACTTCAGTACTTTGATCACAGGTTGATTTCTCCAAAAAAGAAGGACACACATAGGCTTTGAATCTGAGAGAAAACAGACAAATGCAAGATTAGAACTTAACACAGTGGGTCGAATTAGTCTCTCATGTCCATTTAAAGAAATAAGGATAAACACAGTGATCCGGTGGAGCAGTCTCGGGGGAGATTTGTTCCAATCTGTTTTCCCGTGGAGAGAATCATCCATTTTTATACTGCTGTGTTTACATATGTCTAACTTTAGTCCTGCCATGATTATTGTGTTGTCACTGCCTGTGTTCTCTGCCTTGTGATCTTGTTACCACATGTCCAAGTGACAAGTTGCTAAAAACGTCACTGGAAAAGCCAATTAGACTGAGGTTCTAAATCCCGTCCTTGCAGGCAGTGCCGGTCCTGGTGTGACATGGCTGCAAGTCATGTGTAGAAATACTGCAACACATCCTGTGGGATTAACTAATTTTGATTTAGGAATGTGCCCTGATATTAATTTGACATTGTGCACTGATGTGATGTCACCGCCTTGATCTGGAACACACACACATTTCTTTGTTCGGATACATTATATAATGCTATTTTCCAAATGTATCAATATTTTTAGTAAAAAAAGGAGCGATACCTACCTCCTCCAAAAAAAAAAAAAAAAATCCAAATCTACAGCTCTTCATTACAACTTCATAAATTGCAACAGCAGAATCCAACTCATAGAGAGATCAGACAGAAACAGCTTGACAATTGTGCTCAACAACATAAAAATGTTTTTGAAAGTAATTTTAGTGTTTACTTTGATGTGACAATGATATTAACACGAATGCACAAGTATCTCATGTAAAGAGAAAAACAACAACTTTTGGCATATATATTTCATTTATGAAATGCATTTTGTACAAGTGTTTCATTATCTCCTGCTCTATCCTTGCAGAAACACATCATTTGTAGGTTAATGATGTTTGTGTTCAGTGAGACGGTTCAATAAAATCTTGAGTGGAAGTGAGGTTAAGATCCAGTGTGATCTAGATGAGGGACAGGACAGGCTGGGCTCTGTTAGGTAACTGGATTACCTTCCTAGTCTCCTCCTCTGTGTCGTCTATTTAGCACTTTCATTTTGCTTTTGCAGTTTGTAGTTTCTCCCAGCAGAGCTCTCCTCCTCACGTGGCATCATCTAGTTGATATTTTTCCTCCAAAATAACAATACAATACCACTTCAGTGTTTGATTAAATTAAGGCCTGATTTACATGGAGTTGTATAAAGATGTAGCACAAGCAAGAGCAGAAGCACACATATCAGTGAAGAGGTCCATTAAGGAAAGGCTTTTAAGGAGAGAGTGTCTCTGCAGAGGCTGTCTTAGAAACTTCCAATTTTGGAAACCTGTCTGGGAGAACCACCCTGGCCTGTGTTCTCATCTGGTGAATTACACAGTGTAGGTGACACATTTCAACTGAAATAATTTAGATACTGTACCCTTCTTCTTTCGCACCTGAATCACCCAGATGTGACAAGGGGATTGTAGCAGCTTGCAGCCGATCTCACTGAAAAACCGTTCAATCACGTCAGGAGGGGGAGTGTGAGGTCGGCGCTCCAAAATGGACTCGTACGGGTCTACGCTGAACCGCAGCCAGTCGCTGATGAGTGGGCTGGAGAAGACGTCGCCAACGTGGAACAAGACCAACCACTCCCGCAGCAGCAGCACCGCCTCCTCTCGTCACTCAAGACAGGTGAGTCGGGCCATATGGGCTCAGGGGTATATGTGATTTTATTTTTTTTGCCCTAAAATTCATAGTTGAAAAGGAAATGCACTAAATCACTTGTTCAGTTTGTAAGGGATGGCACTAGCCCTTGCTTATACCTCCTCAAATTTATAATCAGGCACAATGTATTTATATATCTTTACATGTTATCTGTCAAAATGTCACTAACTTAGAAAAGAACAAAAAAGTACATAGTTTTACTTTTTCAAGTTCATCCTTTATTTTTGAGGATTCGGTGTCTTCATTCTGAACTTTAGTTGTTATTCATCAAATCACTGGACTTTTTTGAGGCAGATCCACAATTTCTGCCTTTATCTCTTTGACTGTTTCACCCAAGGGGAGGTAGATCAGCACTCCTGCTGAACTATTTGATGTCTGAAGATTTTTATTTATGTTATGGTCTTTGCTGTAGTGTTTTTTTTTTTTTTTTTTTTTTTTTTTTTTTTGGTAATCAAAGACAATTGATACTAAAAAAAAAATGAGTAAAACACAAGTGGATCAAAATCTATAAACCTAATTTAGCCAACAAAAGTGCATTATCTCTCTGATGTCTGCCTGGATCACAGAACATCAAAGACTGGGAGGTGATTGATGATTTTCAGATGGACGCACAAACAGGAAGTGACAACCCTCAGGATGTGACCGCCCCGGGCATCTGTGAAGGATACCTGCTCAAGAGGAGGAAGTGGCCGCTCAAAGGCTGGCACAAGGTGAGAAACTGTCCACCCTGTGATCCGTGGGGTCAAGATGTTAGATGTCGACTTTTTAAATGAGATAACTCAATCTTTTTTTTAAAAGGTGATGACTTGATCTGTTTTTTTCAGAGGTACTTTGTCTTGGATGCTGGGATCTTGCGGTATTCCAAAAATCAACAAGATGTAAGTAAGCATGAAATTTTAGATAACAGGAATTTTAGAGCTGTTATAAATGAAACTGCCTAAACATCGTTTCTGTCTCCAAAGGTGTCCAGGGGGAGAGTCCAGGGCTCCCTGGATGTTAGCCTTGCAGTGATGTCGATAAACAAGAAATCAAATCGGATCGACTTGGATGCAGGAGATATTCTCTATCATATGAAGGTAAATTTCAAAATGAAGTTTCTGCTTGCTGCTGCTCTTTTCCGAATACATTGATGCCAATGATTCCTTAAAAACAATGGACTTAAATCAAGGTACTCAAATAGTAAATAAGATATTATCCATTTTTTTCTCTCACCAAGGCAAAGAGCCATGACCTCTTCTACATTTGGGTTACGAAGCTACAAGCCCATCGCATGTACAAGAGGAGTGAGGCAGCTCATGTTCACAGTGGCTTCCTTCAGGCTTTGACTCATGGCAATGTGGCTGGACCGGCTCAGAGAAATGGAGATTTGGTGATTATCAATCGATAAATTAAAAAATGATCAATTCTGTTGTATATTCTTGCCTTGATATATTTGAATAGCATCACAAGTCACATTGCATTCTCAGTTTTTATCACAGTAAGTACTGATTCTCTTGTTTTCTCTCCTCTTCTCTTTTCTCCTCAGTCCCTGTATCCACATTACCAGAGCACCACAACTGACTATGGGGGTGATTTCAGCGGAGCGTCGCGGGTGCTGCCCTCAGCCAACTCTGGTGTGAATGGCAAGGTGTCTGCCTGGCTGCAGCAAACCCATGACACTGACAGCTGTGCGCAAGGTATAAAATGTCATTTGTCATACGCTCTTTCTAGCAAAGGACACAAAATTCATGCACCCACTGAAAAATGATTTTGAGAGAAAAAAAAAAATCAAAATCCCTTCATGGAAAAATCCACAATGAACACTTTAACACTGTTTAAAAAACAGCAGTTGCATGTTACATGCAGTGCAGATAATGTGACATCATGTTGAGATATTTCCATCACTGCTGCAACATTGACACTGACCAAGAGTTTTTTCAGTCCATGCAAAAAGAAAAAAATCATCCCATTAAAAGTAAAACTTTTTTTCTGTTTTTCAGAGTTGAACCGCTGCAATTTGGACCTGTCTGAGCTGAACCGGCTGATCCAGAGGCTGCAGGCCCTGGAGACAGGCCAGACCTTCACTAATGGAGAGCTGCAGCGCATCATCAGTATACAGGTGGGCTGCTGTCGGTTCTGGAAATTTAATGCAGAATCAGCCCTCCTCTTTTCTGTGCAGGATCTTATGAAAATCCAATTATTTCTTGAAACATCCCACAGTATTTGTTCTATTTCCATGTAGAATATCTCACTTGAGAAGCCAAAGAAGCACAAGTCAGGGAAGATGTGGGGCCACTCTCGCACGCTGTCCAGAGTCGAGGCCCTGGGAATGGTAAGACGGGTCTGTAATCTACTCTTCTTTCACTAAGAGTACAGTGAGATTACTAAAATTAATAAGATTTAGATTTGAAAACTTCAAATACAAGCAAAATGCCTTTTGGTTTTGACTCATGGATCTAGTTGTACATTAATTTGTACACTGATTTTACCTTACATCATATTTATGAGTCATTTTAAAAAAAAATTCTGATCTTTGATTGAAATAATAAATCAATTATAACAATGATCAGCTTGCAGATTGTATAACATACTGATTTAACATATTTGACATCTCAATAACTTTTGGGGTCTTTCTCTAATCCAAAGCCTATTCGTGGGATTACGAAATCGGTGAGTCACCAAGAGGCAGAACATGAGACAACTTGAGTCTTTATAAGTTGTTTCAGGTTCTTCACTCGTATATCCTAGTTGATGGCTACGCTGAAAATGACATGTAACTGTATTAATAATGAGGTGAGAGGTCAGGGAAAGAGCAAATTAAGAGCAACGAGGTAGTTCAGGTTAAAATATGGTAGATGCGTTTTGTTTGATTGCATCAAAGAAAGACTTTCTGGAACCATACATAGCCACCATATGTTACAGAAACCATACCACCATAGAAGGCCCATTCATTAACAGTTTAACAGGTTAATTCAACATCCAGACATATTCACATGCTATTGTACACTATGTTTACAGCAGAACACGGTGACAGTTAGATTTAGATTTACAACGAAAATCAGAATTATACCACGACTGAATGGATAGATTTAACCCTCCTGTTATGTTCACATTTTTGAACATCTTTTATGTTTGGAGTCAATTTGACCCCTGCAGTTTAAACTTCCACAAAATTATTATAACTAAAATTGTTATCAAAGTTTATGTGTCAAGTACTTTATGTTTCTTTGTTGATGACCTAAATAGCCCTTTAAATAAAACATAACTCCCCCCCACCCCCACTTATACATCCAGTATTCCTATTAGGCGACAATGGAAAAATATTCAAATCACCATAAAATCTCACTGATTAACCTAAAACTGGAAATAAATATTATTTTTTGGTGTTTTAATGGCTTTATATTTTCCTAAGTACAGATTTTTGTTATTTATAACCAATGTATTACAAAGTGTGTACAGGACATTGAAAACATATCATCATGTGAATGTGCCCAATACATTAGGAACACTCATTAAATATGAAGCAAAAAAAATGATGTTAATCATTTATTTAAAGACGTTAAACATTGGCTGGGGTCAAATTGACCCCAAACATAATAGGAGGGTTAATAGATTTATCAGTCACACCTGCATTATGCTTAGATGTGCTAGATAACAGAACACAACAGTGACATATGCTTAAATTAATAGAAACAACATCATCAGTTTTCCTTTTTCTTCTGCCCTCCTCACAGCTGTCCTCCAGCCACTTGAGCAGCTCGTCCCACTTTGGTGCGTCTGTCCCGTCCATCCCAGATTATGTCTACTCCCAGCTGTCCCCGCCCACTGTCACATCGCCCGAGGGCAAGAAAATCCAGCAGGAAATCTGCACCATGTCTCTGCGAGGTCAGTGAGACAGACAGGCAGACGTTGTTCCTATGTGGATAGGTAGATAGTCAGGCAGATAGATGAACAAAACCCAGGCAATGTAAGGCACAGGGGACAAAGTCAGACCTGAAAACATGTTAACACACTGTCAAAACATACCTTACAAGACATTTTTGTCCTCTCCTCCCCATCAGTGCTTACGTCTCTGAAGTCAGTGCATGAGACACTGACCCAGGAGCGGCAGAGGCTGCAACAAGACTGTCGAAATGATAACGTCCACCAGCCTAACACACTGGCTGTTGTAAGGCTCATACTCTTATCTGGCATTGGTGAACGTGTACCATCCTCTGGCTTCTTTTCTCTCGCTGTTTCTGAAGCTTGTGGTTTTCTTTGTCTGTCTCTCTGCCTGTCCCTCTTCAGCCTGGAGCAGCAAGATCTTCGACTCACAGTCCGCCCTCAGTGACAGACTCGACTGCAGAGTATTTTGATGCCAGTGATGACATCCTTTGCGGCAGCTCCTCTGAGATTTCAGACGAATCGGGACTTAGCGACGGCAGCACCAGCAACTCTGAGCCTGAGGAGGGTCATGGTGGGTACAAATGCACCACTATCATCCTCAATGTGATGTCAGACAGTTACAGTGGACCAGCGTTGTGTTTCATTGCACTTTTGTTCCTGAGAGAAATTTTCATGCTTCCTCAACACCACAGCATCAACCACCCGCAAGTACCGTGCCAGCATTTCCAAGGCTCCCAACAGTGTCGCACCCAAGAGCACCGGGCGACGAACTACACTGCTTGCTCACTGCCCGGACAACAGCCATGTGGGCCTCATGGCTATCCTCTACAATAACATAGGTAAGGACTTTTCCTTGACTAAAAGTTGGCTATGACTTTTACAGATATTTAATCACAATCTTCTGTAGTTACATTGACAAAGAGCTGTTGCTTTGATTGATTTCAGTCAAAAAAACAAAAAACTTAATCCAAAATGTATCTACAGGACAATCTCAGCGATCACAGTCTCAGTTAATTTAACTTAACACCAAAGAAACCCTTTTTGATTTTTTTCTTTAGGGAAAGACCTGTCTCGAGTGTCCATGCCTGCTGCTCTCAACGAGCCCATCAACCTGCTGCAGAGACTTTGTGAGGAGCTGGAGTACAGTGAGCTGCTGGACACTGCCAGCAACACACCAGACCCCTACCAGAGGATGGTAAGACTGCCCACAGACAAGCCTGATTATGATTGGAAGTGTAATGCTCTTCTTCATTTGTAATTTGTGAATGTGGAATGAAAATAATGAAAATAAAAAATCTAGCAGAGACTCGATGCTCCCTGTTTGTCTTGGGATTGCATCAGTTAGTTAAAAGTGGGAAGTTTAAATTTGACTTAACTAGCCGTGACAATGTAATTTATTTATTAATTTGCATGTTGTTATATTTTATCTCTTGCAGGTCTATATTGCTGCCTTTGCAATTTCTGGTTATTCCACTGCTACGTTCCGAAATCGCTACAAGCCCTTTAACCCGGTGCTGGGAGAAACCTATGAATGCATCCGAGAGGACAGGGGCTTCCGCCTGATCAGTGAGCAGGTACATCACAGCGAGCTACACTGTGCCCAGTCTGGACTGCAAAACGGGTCTGGATTGGGTTTGCATCAAGTATTATTTTACATGGCGTAGCTTGAGGCAGCTTGCTGGGCTGCTTCAGGGACCTAATTAGTAAATTCATCCTCCTTTGAGCTAATTTTAAAATGAAAATTACACTTTACCTGATGACCATGGCCTTCTGGCTGTGCTTAGGTGACATTTTATAAACTGGAACTATTTGTCATATAATTTTGAGCACATGAGACAGAGAAGATCTTACAGCTGAGATACTAACAAGAAGCCTGCCGTTTTCTTCTATCGTACCAGGTCTGTCACCATCCTCCCATCTCTGCCTGTCATGCAGACTCAGAGAATTTCTCCTTTTGGCAGGGTGAGGCTCTCCTCTTCTTACTTTTTGGTGCTTCACTTATTAATCATTAGCATAGGTGTCTCTTTGTGGTCTGACTTTGCATTAGAAGCATTTTCCAGTGCATCTACCACTGGATATGCATGTATATTCTCATCAGCGGTTGCTTATTTCTCTCCCTGAACAGACCAGCGATGGAAAAATAAGTTCTGGGGGAAGTCACTGGAGATCGTGCCAACAGGAATGGTGAATGTCACCCTGCCAAGGTGAGGGATCTAGGGTGTCAGACATGGCAGTCTGTATTTGCAAATTTAATGCAACTTTTATCTGAGGGATCAGGGATGACATTGACCATTAAATATACAGCAACTGAAAATCATACCGTAAGAAGTCGGCCTTTTTTCCAATAGTGGGGAGCAATGAGGCCGATACACTATTAATTGAAATTCACGCTTTTACAATGACGTTTCAGTCTTGGATACTGAGATGAGATAGACCTAAATCATGTGTCCATATTCACATCTGTCCTGAAGGTCTGGCTCTGAATTCTCTAAAAATGTGGCTCCATTTTGTGTCCTTGACGTGATGCGTGACGGTGTTGTGACTATGTTCGACAATATTTTGAAATGATGCTTGTTGTGCTCTGGAGCATCACAGATTTTGTTGACATGGCCAGAATGTATTTAACTTCATGCATCTTGGTATTTGTCCAGGTATGGGGACCACTATGAATGGAACAAAGTAGTGACCTGTATCCATAATGTCCTGAGTCAGCAGCGTTACCTGGAGCATTATGGAGAGGTCATCATCCGCAACCTCAATAGCAACGTATGCACCTGCAAGATTACCTTTGTTAAGGTGAGTGAAACAGTTTCATGTTATTTTGACACTTACTGTACATGAGGACTTTAGAAACTGAATATGTAAGCCGCCTAGTAGTTAATGACAGCTTAATCTTTTTGCAGGCTGCGCTGCTCTTCGCTCCTCCAGGATGACTTGTTGGTCGCTTGGCTTTTTTGGTTGTGCAGCGTGTCTTATAGCTCTGACTGACACGGTTTGTTTTGTTGCAGTCTCGTTATTGGGGTTCAGATACGAACAAGAACGAGGTTCAGGGCACGGTGCTGGACGAGAGTGGCAGTATCATTCACCGGTTTGGAGGTCTGTGGCATGAGGGCATCTTCTGTGACACCCTGCCCACTCCAAAGTGCATCTGGAAGCCAAGTGAGTGTGACGGCACATGAAAAGCCAAAATAAAAACTCAGATGTTGGTTTTAGCACTCTTTTGTTATTTGTTGGTGCTGTTGGACTGTTTGGAGAGATTGAGAATGATCTCTTTTAAAGGCGGAAATACTAATTGAAATAGAAAAAGAAATATGTAAAGGAAGCTGAAAGTACATCATGAATCAGCATGAAGAGTCGCATTTGTCACAAGTGGCCTCTGTCACCCTGCAGATCCCCAGCCAAAGGATTACCTGCTGTACTACGGCTTCTCCACCTTTGCACTGGAGCTGAACGAGCTCACCCCAGACCTGAAGCCTTTCCTGCCTCCTACAGACAGCCGCCTGCGCCCCGACCAAAGGTAAGTGGAACTCTGTTGGGAGCCGGTCAGAGACACCAACATATGTATTTTTAAAGAGTCTTCTGCAAAGTGCATGCATACATTAGAATAAAGCTAACTTACAAAGCATGAGCACATTCTCACTATCATGAGGGGTACTACCTATGAAAGGGTACATGTGTTAACCTTTTTTTTTCGAGCATTAAATCATTCTCCCCTCTTTTCGCAGAATGCTGGAAGAGGGAAGGGTGGATGATTCAGACAGAAAAAAAGATGAGGTAGAAGAAATTCAGAGGGAGCGGAGGAAAGAGCTGGCCAAAAAGGGAGAGGAGCACGTTCCACGCTTTTTCAAGTGAGTTCACTTCTTAATGAGCCTTGTGATGGAATAATAACGGCATACGGTGATTTACCATGCAACCAGTTTTACATTTTTTCAGTTGAAGTATAAGGCTTCTTAAGATAATAATTAATAATTATCATGATCAATTTGTCATCTTAAATAACCTTTAATTATATGGGCTGCATTCATATAATGAACTGGTTGAGGTTAATTTTGTGAAGCTCTCAGTATGGCCAATTAACTTGTTAAGCTTATCGTTATAGCCAATTCACTTCTTTATCTAAATGTTTGGGTTTTTAAATATCTCACCTGCACATCAATTCGATAATTTGCTGTTTTCTTGCCATATTCCTGTGCAATTACATCAGCAGGAACAGTACTAATCTTTGTAAACTTTGCTCTCCATTCTCAGGAAAGCCAAAGATTCCTGTGGAAGGGATGTGTGGCTGACAAACGGAACCTACTGGAAGCTCAGGGAGAATCCAGGTTTTGCTAACATTGAAAACATGGCTCTGTGGTGACGAGACCACGGCAGAAGACTGTGACAAGCAAATATAATGAAAGAGAGATTCTCAAATATCAACAATGGATATTTGGACAGCATAGATGAACCGCTCTAGGAGTGAATCCTGCAGAGCGGAGATGGTGCTCATATCTCTCAGTCCCCTCTCACTGTGGGATCGTTTTCCTCTAAATGCCCGTGACTGGTTCATGGGAACACTTAGCCCCCTTCACACCTATTAGACAATGAACAGTCATGTTACCCAGCATGCATCACATGCCAGGTGAAGGACTGCAGAGAGACCTTGCTCATCAAAATCAGATTTCTTGTGCATTTTAAATATTTTTAGACCACTTTAGTGTATTTAAATTCATGTATATAGTTTTTGTTTGTTTGTTTGTTTATTTGTTTTTGAGCATTTTAACCATTTGCTGCCCCAAAGATTGAATATGTTCAGCACACTCTGTCTGGTCGAGGCTTGGCCGACCAGGATTTGAAATGACCAAAGATGAAATTTTTAAAACTGTGTAAGAATTGCTTTCGAATGTCATTTTAGTAAGAGGTATATTATATTCTCTATATTTAAACATTCAATCAACTTTTGACTTTTTCCATGTCTATCTATCTCGGCTTTCCTCCAGCTTGCTTTTTATAATGAGCTGAATTTTTGTCTGTAAACATGTAGTCAGTCCTACGCTTTAGAGCTGCACAGATACACACCTCTACACCAGGGCTTAAGTACTCACATGTTGTATCTGTGGCCTTCACAATACTAAGAGCTGAGCACTATGATATCTAATGATGCTGAGATAATGTTTATCAGCTACATTAGAAAGTTATTTCTAACGCAGTGTTAACACTAAATGGTCTGATCAATGCTATGGAGAGTCTGCAAGTATTTAGAATTATTTTCTCATCCTTCATCCGCAAACATGCCTCTGGTGCACCCCCTCCTTCCAGTTATATTACAGTCCATTAAACTGTCACCATCACAAAGCTGTTTTTTCTGGTTTTTCTGTGAAATGCAATGCATCATATCTGCCTCATGCAGCATAAACATGTCTGGTATATGCACAGTAAAAAAAAAAAAAAAAAAAAAAAAGGAAATGGATGCATCCCGTCACTGATGGTTTTCCTCTGAAATGTGTAATTTGCAATTTGAAAAACGACGCCTACTCTTACAAATTGGTTAACACAAAATTCAAATCAAAATAAATGGCATGAAAGAGTATTTAAACCGTAGACATTTAATTAACTAAATGATAAAACACTGACAGACTCAGTCCCCTAAATTTTGGAGATACTGAATGATAAACTTCATCAGATTTTCTCAAACGGATATGCAGCATTTTTTGCTCATAACTTTCAGGTGTATACCAAACTGAACAAAAAACAAATAAAACCAAACAGTTGAGATTGTGATGATTAAAATTCAACTTGTAAATAAAACAACAACAACAGTACAATACACAAGTATGCCACCTTTAATAAATAACTGTTTCCCCCTCCAAAAGTCTTCCTATTTCTATAATCATTGCATTACAAGTCAAGTACATGTCTCCTCGTCTGATACAATGTTTTGCATTACTTTACTGCATTCCTGAATCATCTGCCGAGTCCTTTACTCTCCTCTGAGCGAGAGGAGACTCACAAACTCTTGAGGAAAGGTTCACGGACAGCCTTCTCGCCCCGTTGAGATGAACAGTGCACACAGAACACAAAAAAGGAACACGCTTGCTGCTTTGACCTGCCCAGTAAGTCACCCTTCCTGACTCCTCTCTTTGCATTTGTATTTTACACGCTAAAACCTCTGGAAATACAGTTTCTATACACAGCTTCGTCCTCTTGAGAATCCAAGGGAAACAAGGACTTATGGGAGACGGTAAAGCGTCAGGAATCAGGTTTGTCATGTGGATTGTCATGCCTGGAAATTTCAAGTTGATTGTAATAGCTGACACATCCAGCAGGGGTCATTCCTGAGGTGTCTGAACGCATTCTCTGCTGCTCTGCTGTGTGATCGCTTGTCCTCATGTTAGTGCAGTTCACTGTCAGTGTGACACAAAACAAACCACAAACACATCACATAAAGTAAACATCCTCCACAGACAAATGATCAAATAAAATATTGTCCTCATTGTTTGTATGCAATTAACAAATTAACAATGCTATTAATTGCACTTAAATAAAACATGAATTGCTCAATGTACCCTTGATTAAGGTATATTAAAAATCTTTGCATTGTGTTCTGGCAGATCTCAACATAAAAGTCAAATGTTAGACATACATTTCTTTTTTGGGAAGTTACACAAGCAACATAGATATTTTTCATGAGTTGATTGTACAGTTTATTCATTCGAGTTTCAGCATGAGATTCTCACTTTATTGGAAGAACATTGGACATAATCTTTTAACTTTTTAGGTAAGTGGCGTAACTGTTGTACAGTATATTTTATTTTTACATCAACATCAATGTTGAGACAATTTTGCGTAGTGCTGCACCAGAGGATTTCCATCTGTGTGCTGACAGATATTCTGTGCTTTGCAACACTGTTCTGATTGTCTTTTACCAGCGTAGCACCTCCATTGTGAATTACATCAGTCCACTCTTTCTTACGACACAATTATATCCACTTGTCATGATAACAAAGCAAATACTCATTAGCTTGTATAAATTAAGCTTAGCTCAGAAAAGAAGGGCGCCAATTTTGCCCTGTTGGGAACATGAAGCACAATAGAAAACATGGTATTTATTCATTCATTTTTACAATTGTAATTTACATATTGCGTCTTGGCTGACTGTATGCTGATGTGTGCTTTGATCATTTCCCAGTGTGTTTTATTATTGTGAGGCATGTCACAACAGCTTGTTATTCATTAAGTGCTGTTCTCTGATTGAGCTCACTCTAATAGAGACCACAGATGCCCTTGTTATCCTCCAGGGTTAAGGGATTTATTTCCAGCTCGTTCATAGTTTCGATGGGATTTATTCAAAATTCAACAATAAAAAAAGAAACAACAACAACAACAAAAAAAATGCTACATCCTAATGAATTGATGAGTAAATTAATTACATTTTACCCTCAGAAAAAGACTGAACTGACCCTGCTCTGCACCGAGCGAGCGCCTGCCTGTCGCCCCTGGTGTTGTCTGAGGCCATTAGCACACCTGGTGAGAGGTGAGGAGCGGGGCTCTGATGAGTGCCGACTGCAGCCTCACTCTTCATCTCTGTCACCAGGCTGGGTAGCTGGGTCTGTGTCAACCACTGTCACCATATGATAGGCCCCAACACTGGGGGGGAAATTCAGAGTGTCTGTCTGGTCACTTTGTGCTTCCTGTTTGCCTGGTCTGGGGGTGACAGTGCCTTGTCTGTTTATCTACACATGGAGCCACTCCACATGGCCCACTTTTCACACAGGTGCTGCACTTCCGCTGCACTGTTGCTCCACTTTCTACAAGAACCGGTTGGTGAATCCTGCATGGCAGTGGCTACGATGCAACCACATCTTGTTTTCCCTAAGCTTAATGATGCACATTTCCTTGATGATTTGTGCACTGAGGTGCTACTACACCACCTTTGTTCTTTGTTGTAAGCAAATATGTAGGTCAAAGTGGAGCTCAGATTAGATGTATATGTGATTACCTGCGTCTAAATACTATGATTCTGTCACTATAGCTTTTTGGTTTATACTGTGATATATTGCGCTTTTGTTAATGCTGCATGGGTGGAGTGTGTGCATTTGTTTTAAAGTGGTAACAGCTCTCACTGCCAATAATGTCTTCCAGGCTGTGTTGTCTGTCTGAACTGTACTTTAATACTGTTATTGATCTTGGTCTTTATTTCTGTGGTGACAGGCATTTTCAGATTGATCGATTGATCAAGCTGGGCCTGTGTTATAATGAAGCCTTTTTCACCCTGTAAAGCAAACAGGCCTTGCTGACCCCTGGTGCCAAGAAGTGAAATCATGCTGGATAACTAGTTTGTTAACACACACGAGGAGGAGAAAAATCAGTCTTAGTTTTAGATCATCGGTGAACCAAACATTTAAGTGCTTATTTTAGGTTTTATGTCATCACGTCTTCCTCTGTGCTATAGGTTGCAAAATGGCAAAATGTAATACCTAACAATGCTAACAGGTAGAAAGAAAAATCTGTTGCATCACGTTTGAATTACTCTGCAAGTGTGCGGTTAGTCTATGAGAAAGTAAACTGTCATTGGTCATAAAAAAAAAAAAACCTCTATGTGTATTCAAGTTGTGTTTTACCACTGCGCCGGTGTTACATTAATAACTCTGCGGAATATGTGTGTTCGCTTTAATTGTACGGGCTTGCTATTTCTGCTATGGCTGTTGATTTACTTACAGCAGCACACACACGCACACACACATGAAAGGTTGTCCTACCAGGGTTGAGAGAGATTAGCAGCCTTACTTCAGACCATGTGCTTGCTAAGCTCCCTTATCCTCTACAGTAATTCCAGACACTGGCCTCTGCACTGTCATTGCTATCAGCTTGCAATGCTCTTCTGATGTCACTAGTGGGAACTAGCCCCAGACGTACTGGAGGGTGGGAGGTGTGTGTGTGTGTGTGTGTGTGTTGGGCGGGGTGCGGGGGGTCGTGAGAGGAGCGAATGGCGTTTCAGCACGTATGAAACCTGGTTGTGCTGCTGCAAAATGTGGGGAAATGAATGTAAGCATATTGCAGTTGTAAGTGGTGAGTATGTGTGAATGGCTGAGAGAGACAGAGAGACAAAGGGAGAGAGTTTAATGCAGAAAGAACAGACAATCCCTGCAGGGGCCTGTCAGCAAGCACATATGCAGATCTTTTTTTTTTTTTTTTCTAATCTCCAGATGTTTCAAAGGCTTAAGTCACACGTCTGTATGTCTGTTTGGTGTCTCTAGGGCAGTGTCGTTGGCTAGTCACATCAACTCGGCCCTTTTTGGTCACCACTAACTTTGACAGTGACCTTCAAACTACAGAGAGGTCCTCTGCGCTGTGTGGGCTCTGGTGATGTGAAAGTAGCTGAAAGTTGAAAAGTTCTGTCATGTTGCAGCCAATCCATTTTTTGTCTGCAGCCAATGGGAGGGTGCTCCAGCCCTTTTATCATTACTGGATACCTGGATACCCTACTGGGGTAGGCAGATTCATGTGGCCACAAGGGAGACACCTTGGCACAAGGTGGGAGATGGGAAGACGGTGAGACGGAGAGATTGTGGCTGTGGCAAAGGCGAGGTGTGAGGTCCTCAGTGGGTGTAAAAGCCGTAGTAGCCTGCGTCACTGTTGCTGTCCTTCTCACAGATCTCCACACTGCGCGTGGGCGGGGAGTTCTCAGTGCTGGAAGTGTAGGGCGACACCCTCCTCTTCTTGCTTTCCCCCGCTCCGCCCTCAAACAAACCAGAGTCGGCTGAGTCCACGGATTTGACAGAGGGGGGTTCGAGCCAGGGGTCCTCTCCAATAACCCCGCTAGTGTCTTTGGGCTTGTCCTGTAGCAGGGCCGGCCGGAGCGGCTCTAGGAGCGAGGGGGGGTGGAGTCTGGGGTTGCCAGGTGATGTGGAGGAAGAGGAGGAAGAGGAAGAGGAAGACACAGGCCTGAACCAACCCAGACTGGGGCCAGGCTTGCTCGCGTGACTGAGGTACTGAGGGGAGGGCCTGCTGGTGCTCCAGCCTGCCGACGAGGCCCCAGATACAGACATGCTGGCGGAGGCGAAGGGATGGTCGGCATAGTAGCCCAGGGCGTGGTGGGCTGAAGTCTGCAGGGGGAACGGCTTGTAGAAGCTATTGCTGGAGAAATCCCCGTCATAGGAGGAGGCGAAGTCGAGCCGGTTGGAGGCCACGTTCTGCTGGGGCGACAGGTACCAGCGGCTGTGCGGGCTGGGGCTGGAGGAGGGATCCTTGGGCTGTTGGCCCATGCTGATGGGCTCTCGGCCATAGAAGCGGCTCTGCGGAAGAGGGCTCATGTACTGCTCAGAAAGGTAGCCCTGGGGGTAGCAGGTTCCCGGCAGCAGCTGCTGGCTCTCTGTAGGGGAGGGGGTGAGGCGATCAGAGTCAGGAGGAGCGTACAGCCTAGGCAGGGAGGGAGGAGGGGTGGAGGGGGTGGAGGCGAGGAGTGTGTGAGAAGAAGAGGAAAAAGAAGAAGGTGTTATTTCCTGCCCAGACCTCAAACTATCTATCAAACATCTCACAGCCCCTCACACCTTTTCACAGCGGCATTCTGCAGCAGTACAATATTAAAATCTATCATTTCCCATATCGAAAGCGTGATATGTTATAT
Organism: Myripristis murdjan; assembly: GCF_902150065.1. Classification (NCBI taxonomy): domain Eukaryota; kingdom Metazoa; phylum Chordata; class Actinopteri; order Holocentriformes; family Holocentridae; genus Myripristis; species Myripristis murdjan. The sequence continues at coordinate 5,529,364 of NC_043998.1, forward strand.
GAATATCATCCAGGACATTTTTAGTGCAGCTTCTTTGGAATCGGTGGAATTTGTTTTTGTCTTTATTAATTTATTTGTTTTCGGGCTTACTTACGTGTCATAATTGTCACGGAAACCTTTAGCAAAGGGGTTATGGTCTATTTTCAGCTGAGTGATCTGTATAAGGAATAGCAGGAGGGCAAGGACAGGACAGGCAGAGAGAGAGAGAGGGAGAGAATATAGACATGGGGAAAAAAAGAGTTAGTGAGTAACTGGGTAAGATAAAAATAAAGCATGAGTGAGATCGCCAGAAATAATAATTATTTAATGAGTATAACATGCAATGTCTTTGCTTGCTGTGGGACAGAGTTCATGTTTGGAGCCTGGGTGTGGGCACACACACACACACACACACACACACACACACACACACACACTATACACACACTTAAACACCTGACTGAGTGTACAGACTTGGTGTACAGTAACTCTCTGGTGTGTTACACAATGCATGTTCACAGGTGTTTACTGTACCATAAACAGTCACACTGAGGAGGCGTAACTCAGGGGTCTGGTGAGGTGAGATGACTTGGTGCTGAACCTTGCTACAGCAGCCTGTGTTGATACTTAAGTAGCTTCTAAAAATATAAATGATGTATCTATAATGCAAACGTGCACAAATCAAAGCTTTTGTCCAAAATGTGGTGCTGACATTATTTACTGATTTCTAAACCTCAAGATAGAAACTGGAGGGGTATTGCACTAAAAAAAAACTGTCTTTACATGTCAGTTAGTTACATATTCAGTCTTAATATTGTATTTCTCTTAAAAAAAAAAAAAAAAAAGTCTGCCACTGCCAATGCAGTTTCACTTGTTTCAGGATTTTAAAAAAAGTAGTATCAATAAGTCAATACAAAGCAGAACAAGGCAGATCAACCCACTTGTATCGAGAAAATGAGACTTGATTCAAGTGGAAACAAGAGGGATTATCTCATCCCATCATCCCACGGGCAGTTTTTTTTCACTTGTTTTTAAGAAAAAACAGGATGTTAAGATGTTAAGAGACTTAAGATGGAGATTTTTTGCAGTGTGATTTTTGGAAGCCTTGAAGCTGCATCACTGTTTTCAAGAAAAATACACATCAAAATTATTATTATTATTATTATTATTATTATTTTTTACATCTGGTGATATATCTGCAGGTTTAAAATCTATTCTATCACCTTATTATACAAAACACATCTTGGTATCCTCCAGCTGAGGACAACGGGCCAACAAAGTGTCAAGTGATTCATGGCGCTGAGTGACTTACATCTGCGTTCTGATAGGCGGTGACAGCAATGAACTGAGTCTCAGGGAAGACGAAGGTCTGGGCCTTGGCGGACAGGAAGGGGTCCTCTGTGCCGTCCTCCTTCACTTCCACGATGTGAAGACGAGGCTGGTACTTGTGGAGGGACTGGAGCACGATCATCTGAGGGAGAGACACGGTCCAGGAGGGCGTGAGGGACATGCAGGGGCTATGACAAGCTAACCATCCAAGTTTCACATATGCATGCAACCTGCAGTCATTTCATTTTGAGCACGCAAGTGTCTGCAACACAACTGCAAATATGACTCAAAACAGTAAATATCCTGTCAATTTGAGTAATTTTGGGGTTAGTCTAAAGAGTGATTCAGTATTGTTTGTATTTTGTGGTTGGGGTCCCTCGACTCTGAAACAGCCCTCTAGATTCTGCCAGCATGGCAACATCAGTTTCATGTTTTAAAACCTTCTTCAGACTTGCTTTTAATTTATTTTAATTGTAGAACTCTCTCACTCTGTTTTATTATTTTACCGTTCTGGTAAGTTTGTTTTAATATATGTAATTTTATTATCATTATTTTATTAGTATATATTACTGTGTATATTGTGTTTAATCTGACTTTGTACAGTATGTTGCACCTTGTTTTGAAAATGGGTATATAAATAAAACTATAATTATTACTATAATTATTATTCAGCTCCTGGGCTTCTCATTGTAATTAATCAGGTAAATCATCTGAAAGAGGAAAAATCAGATTCATCCAAAGGTCATCACCGTGCGTGTTTGCACGTCAACACTCAGTTGTGAATTCACTTCATTTTTTAAGAGCGATGAGCCATAAAGGTTGACGTGCGCTCATCTTACCAACTTAATTTAGCTGAAATATACTTGTACAAGAGAAGAAAAAATGTTGCATAGCAGCTCTCAATATTTGTCCACCTCTGCACCTTCAACGGAAAAATGCAGAAGAAACACAGAAATTGAGGAATTCGAGAAAAAGGGTGAAGGCAGACAAGCAGGTGCAGACAGAGAGCAGGAAAAGGCCAGTACCTGCGCCACGTTGTTGGTACTGCCCTTGTTGTTGGTGAGCTTGAGCTTGCCGAATGACACCTCTTGTCTCATCCAGTGAGCTCCTGTGTTGGGAGAGTCGGGGTGCATGTACATCCTGTTCCCTGTTGGTACAAATAGCAAATCATGAGCTAAAACCTTCATAATTCTCACTTTTACCCACTTAAATATTCTCAAAAATCTAATTCCAGCTTTATCTATATATTTATGACCTAAATCAGTGTCAGAGGTGAAGCTGTGAAGGAGGTGAAGCACGCACACATCACACGAAAGCCTGCCATCAGTGCAAAGTTTGAGAGGAAATGAACTTCAGTGGGATCTCCCTTGTTGACACACATTATCTCTCTGGTTGCCTGCAGTGTTTTGAGTGAAATTTTAAGAGGTACAAGAACAGTTTCCTGTCAAACACAAGCCTTGTTAAACCCTGTAAGCAAAGCAGAATTACTTTAATCACCAAGAAAAGCACATATAAAATCAGGGCATTACATTTTCTAAGACTTGCTGTGCACAATATCACTCTCGATACGGGACACATTCAGTTTTCAATATTCTTTAGTGTTAGTTTGGGTCAGACACCCTCACTCGGTCCTGCTAAAAACACCTTTATAGTGTTAACCTACTGCCAGAATTTAGTTAAACTTGATATAGGAGATGGTGAAAACGGAAATTCTACTACTCTACTGTACACCACAATGTGTCTAAAATATGTAGGCAATAGGTAACAATGTCTGCCTTTCATCTGCTCTAAACTCAGAATGTGCTTTTATGATATTCTTTCAGGAGCAACACAGTTCACAGCATTACCGCAATGCCCTCCTGACCTTATATATGCATACCACGTAAATACCATTAAATCCATTTCTCTAAAGATGTTTTTACCACAGTTTCCACTACACTAGCACATCAGCACCTACCTCGCCACAACACCTGACACTCAAAAGTGTCACAACACCAAACAGTTTCACCCGTTTTTATAACTGTGGTTAGTATAACATCATTCACACACAAAAAGCCCTCTTTGTTGCCTTTCTAGATCTTTTCTCCCTACGGTGTGAACAGAAAAATAATGGGTAGAGTGAGACAGCCCGAGCAGTGAGAGACACGAATGGAAACAGAGGTAAAAACTGAATCCGTGTCTGCTGAATTTAGAAGTGTGGTTATAAATATTGATTTCAGGAGTGTGTTTGAGTAAAGCTGACACTCCAGCTCCAGATTTCACTGGATGCAGGACATTAGAGAATAGGTGTCTGCAGGGGTTTTACAACTGCCAAAGAAGATATGCGCTGGTCGCTTTTTGTAGCGCTGTATCACTTGAACATTTTGAATAAGAATGATTTGACATCAAAAGTTATACCATGGTAGCCTGACTTTTCTCAAACATGCAGAAACAATATTGTAGCAGCTTCACATCTCCACAGCTGCTGCAACCGTTTGAAAAATGTGAACTCACCCCTCAGAAATCATGTTAACGTGACATCACTAAACTGCAAGCAAACCGCAAACAGCACGCACATTTTTCCAACCGGTAAATGGGTGTTTTTAATGTAAAAATATTGCCTAGTGCAGCTTTAAGAAAAGAGGACCCATATCTCATTGGATACATTTCACTTCAGTATTTTTTAAATTCATATACTCAACACTATTTAGCTATTTTCTGGTATATCTGAGTTTGTATTCTCTTCTCAGTTTATGGAAATGAAATGCCACTCAAGTTCACGGGCCTTAAAGCAATACACAGAGGATGATTTGTCATTGTGGGTTTAATTGTGTTGTGTTTTATGATTTTACCTGGCATGTTGCCCTCTGCTTTGCCACACTGGACCCACTTGCCGCCCTGGTACCTCCAGTGGTGCTGGTCTGCCAGAACCACGTCTACATAGACGTTGTAGTGGGCAGATGGATCCAGAACGCTGATGTTGAAGCTCAGAAAGGGGAACATCCTCCTAGACAGAGACAGAGTGAAAAAGAAAATTCATTATATCATCAAATTTCAGTGTAAAATTTGTCTTTCTAATTTCTGCCGGGGATATTTACAGTATATATTCTGTTGCTGACATACATCTTCCTCCTTTTTGTGGAAAATGACAAGAGAAACATAAATGAACAGCTTAAATAATAATAATAATAATAATAATAAAAAATGCCATCATATTTTGATGTAGGCGCCTTTGAAATAGTAAGAAAACTTTCTGCACTTGTAACATTTTTTTTAAAAAAAGGCATGGCAGTGAAACTGGTTTTAATGAGAAATGCTAATAATGTGGGTGGATTTTTTTTTAACAGTTCCACAAAAACATGCAGAAGAGTACTACACTGGAACTGAAACTTTCAAGGCATTTAAGGAGCTATGCAGCATATTCATGATTACTATTCTATTATAAGACCATATCATAGTTGATCTACAGATATTTGGCAGCAAAATCCTAACCTGAACTATTTTTCAATGATCTTTGGCATTCTGCTCTCATTGTTCCTGTCTTGAAATACTCGAAAAGATGAGAGGATGCACATGCAGACCAGACCATATTAAGGTCAAAGTTATCAGTGGTATTCAAACAAAGTCACATCACCAGCCACGTATCTGCTGAAGAAAACCAGGTGCAAATAACAAGAGTGTTTTCCACGTTATGGCTCCTCTATCAGGAGAGCATCTCCCAAGCTGACATGTGTAGCTTGGTTTGTACATTTAGTCTCTGTTTGTATTACAAATATGGTACTCTTCGGCCGTCATCACTGTCAAAAACAGCTGGGAGCCTGACTGACCCTGCCCTTCCCCCATCCAACTGTGCACTTGTGCTGGAACGTGCACAGACATTTTTTGGGGGGGTGGGTGGGGCGGGGTGGGGGCTCAAAGACAAGAGCAGACATATAGCAGAATGGAGGGATGTAAATATTTTAGTAGATTACTTCTAAATATGGATTATCTCCTCCCTCTCTCTCTCTCTCTCTCTCTCTCTCTCTCTCTCTCTCTCTATATATATATATATATATAGACATAGATATAGATATAGATATAGATATGGATATAGATATAGATCTCAACATGCCTTTTGAAATTACAAGTCAGTGAAAATGATGTTAAATACAGTTTTTAACACGAAACACAGATGAATTCAAGCACTCCACATGAAGAGCAAGGTAAATAGGACAGGGGGGTGATTCCCGGTGCACCCGATAAAGTGCACAACTGTATTTCTGTTTGTCTTCGGTTCACCAGCTGAGGGAGCGGAGTGGTAGTAAAGGGGGAGGGGTGGACGACAGGGCTGACAGGGAGGGACTGTAGGTGAATATTTAATGGAGCTCTTAATAAAAGATGTGCCAGAAGCCCTGATTGCTGGAGCTTTACATGGTGAGCTGATTTTGATCACAGAGGCCGTCACTGAGATGAGGTAACCGGGAGGTCAGGCGTCCCCAGGTAGTACAGCCCAGGGCATGTGAGGGGAAGCTGGGCAAAACACAGAGAGACACACACACACACACACACACACACACACACATGGCATGGAGACCCAATACAAAGATGCACACACTCATCTTGTTTCTGCATGCACACATAGGCATCAAGAGACGAAACCACAGATACACACACACTCCAGACGCTGTGCAGCAGCATATTCACTGACATCTTACACACATTCAGTGTGAATAAGGGCATAGTGTGGGCAGAAAAGCACTCAACGCATCAACCCCAACCCTACTGAGTGATCTGCCACTGCTCTTTTATAGATGCCCTCTCCTCTACACAGCTACAGTAAACATGTCGTCTCCCACATTCGATACAGTCGCCCTCTGGGCCAATCAGTAAGAAACATGTCCCCTTGTTTTGACCTTTAATTGCAGTGCGCCCCCTTAAGCTAACCAGTGTAACAGTAAAAATCATTGCCTCCATCAAAATATGATCAGTGGTGTCAGAGCTGCGGATGAACAGACTAGGACAGATCCATTTCAGCATGCAGACAATAACCTCCTGACCTTTCTCTACTGGACACATACTTATCAATTACTGCTATGACACATGCACTTGTATATGATGCTGCACTGCACATAGGTCTGTGTGAGGTCACCAGAGTGTATCTGGTGTTGATAAATCAGGGAAGCATGCCTGACATTTGGCCCAGCTGTTTGACACTGCCTATAGTACCTCAGGCTGTATAGCATTGCTAATGTCATGTATGCATCTTCAGAGAGACACAGATGAGTGATGAGCGACTGGTGGCCCGCAGACCACCTGCCATCCCTGGCCTGGTTCAATCTGAGCCCAGACTGATGTTTTAATGACAGGGGGTGATTTGATTTTGCTGCATATTTAAAATATAACGTGGAAGAAATCCCTCACACTACCACTTATCCATCAAAGTTGAATGAATACGTATCCTAATAGGTATTGCAAAAGACCTGCTTCATGTTTAATCATAAATAATTTACTCCAACACTGTATTAGGAGGGTTTTGGAATTACAGAAGCTGCCTTCCCTGCCTACACCAAAAAAAAAAAAAAAAATCCCTCTTTCTTTCTGAAACTGTTTTTATTGCAGAATAATCATACTTCCACTCCCCTTTTCAATATATACAGTAATGTATAATGTGTATTTGATATGTCCATCAGTGAGTTTCCTTCCCCTCCATTTACAAATGTTTCCTTCTGCCGTTGCCGTGAATAACAGTTTATTCTTAAACTAAAACATATTTCACACAGATATTTCACACATCCCTGTCCAGAGAAGATGATTCCAGATATTAAAACTGTCTAAGTAAGACACAACAACCATGCCACATGGTTTGACAGAAGGAATTCCACTGTACTGAGCGCCCCTCCCTCGTTGAGGTAAAACAGAAGTGAAATTGGAGTTTAGAAAGCTTCAGAAGGCTCAGATGTCTCCACAGTATATGGCTGAATAACAGGAATGATGTGCCCCATCTAGCTGTTCAGTATAAAGTTATTTATATTTGATTCATTAAACAGAAGATATATGTCAAGTCTACTTTAGGTATGCCTTATGAAATGAATCCTGCGGTACCCTGTTAAACATGGCGACAAGCTGTGGTCTGAAATGGTGATCTCAACGTCCAGTAAACATGCGCCCTGACGTTTCCTCCCCAATAAGTGAATACAAAATCGAGGATGTGTGTGTTTAGTGGTGTTAAAGTGTGCTTGTGTCCGGCAGCAGCTGTAGACTGGCATGTTTTCATCACAGATGATCAAGCGTACTCGCGGTGACAAAAACTGGACCTGAACTCCTGTCCGGATGAATCAGCGGATGCGCTCAAGTAGAAAAGTCGTCTGCCCGGTGAGCCCCCTCTCCTCTGTAGCTTCAGCCTGACATCCCCAGGACAAACCCTGCCCTCCTCCCTCCTCCTCCTCCCTCCACCCTCTGCTCTTTCCCTTTCCCTTTCTCTAACCTCTGTTTCCCCCCCGCGGTTTCTCCTCCTGTGCCCTCTGTCTACCCAACCCCCCTCCCTCCACCCTACATCCACACAGTTTATTTTGATTTCTAAATGTCACCACTATTTGCACTGTCTGAATTACTGGGTGGCTCACTACCACTAATATGTTTCCATGGTACTTTGTCTGACAGAGTACTGAACTACAGTTATGAGTATTCATGTATGCAGATGCCTGGGTGACACACAGGGAACACCAGCCCTTCGTTATTACTGTCAAGTTTCCAGTGAATCACAGTGGCACTTTGGCAGCTTGGTTAGGGAGTCTGTCCAGTGGTTGAAGAGCTGTGGGTTTGATCTGCAGTATGGACTGTGCCCAACCTTTGACAAAATGCCCCTGAGCAACAACTTTTAAACCACAGGCCTATATTTGTGCATCAACCAGGTCAAAGGCCAAAAATGAGCTAGAATACTGCCAAACAATGGGCAGAGGTGTATAAATGTCCTTGCGGTTGCCACAGTTCCGGTAAAAATAAAATCCTACACATTGGGCCCTTGAGCCTACGAGCCACCCCCACATGCAAATACATCTCTGTGTTGTGTTTTCTTTGGTTTCCCCCCTCAAGTTCTGATTTCCTATAAAAGGCTGCAGATCAGTGAATGCGACAATATCAGTAGAGAGAAAAAAACAAGAACTATCTACTTTCTAAATTTCTGTCATTAGCGTAGGTGGCAAGTGAGGATCCATTCATATGCTGAACTGCCTAGTTTCTGTTTTCACTTGTATTGAATACTTGACGTGGAAGAAGACACCTTTCACCTGTTCTGGGTGAGCCACTAAAAGGCTGCTGCAATGATTGTGTTTCACTGACAACTATGATTGATTGTTGAACTGGACTCGTCATGTAGCCAGAAAGACCCAACTGGGACGGGCCGCGGCAGGTTTTGTCTTACCATTCAAGGGTAAGAAGATCATGTGTGCGGTCCCAAAGCACAGAAACAGACCTCGCTCAAAGATGCAATCCAGAATTTATTTGATCATATGAATTTTGGGCTTTTGCACATCTGTTTTTGAAGTGTTTGACTTGTCTTGTCTTGTCTGAAAAAAGAAAAATAAGAATAAAGAAAAACAGTGTTTCCATTCCACTCTGCCTCAGTGTTTTATATTAAGCCCATTGAAGAGCACATACAAATTGGCCTGATAATCAGTAGACTGTATCTCTCATCTGTAACTGGGTACCAAATCAGAGTGGATTAACGATACTGCAAGAGGAAGCACTAGTTTAGCTATCTGAAAATATTGGCACTAGATGTTTCTGCGAAAAGCTGCACACATAAACAGCTGAACAGGAAGTGACAAGTCATGCTGTCAAAACCTTGAAATAGTCCCACTTCTGCTTTCAGAGAGAGACAGAGAGAGAGAGAGAGAGAGAGAGAGAGAGAGAGCGACATTAACAACATGAAAGGCTTCTGAACACCCCAAAAAATTGCATGTTGCATCTTGAAACAGCACCACTGATGGCCCCAAGCAGGCTGCTTTATATCTAAAGTGACATCCACTGGTGCTGGAAGCACATGAGATAAAACAGCTGATTTGTGATTTAACAATTTTGGAAAAAAACAACAACAACAACAACAACCTTATCTGCATTTCAACTTTCAGCAGCTGAGTATCTGATTTGTAAATGTATAAATTTTGTTTAGTACCTTCTGTCCTTTGAAAAAGGAAGTGCTTGGTTTATTTAGGTGCTCATGGTCTTTTTATAAACGTAGGTGTCGCTTTTTGTAAAGCTCAGAATTTGGAACAAAACTCTTCATTTATTTTGAGCCATTTTATTTTGATGTTTTCATGTGAGCTCTGCGTCTCGGTGAAATAAAACCTATGATAAGGCTCTGATACTCGTTGTGTTGCCTTGTAATAACATTTCATATTCTGGTGAAACACATCAAAGGGTAATTTCCTCTGTCAGAATTTACCAGACATCCGACTGACACATGTTACAGGATGGACTCAGTGGAGCAGAGAGAGCAGGTGAGCATAGTTCCTCCTTCCTTCCTGAAGTGAAGCTCAGCATTATCTCTACACCAAAAAATTAGTCAGTCCTATCTCCTTCCTAAAATGCATATGATCAGTAAGTGAGGAAGTAGAATCATGCTGGTGTGATTTCAGAGATATTGATTATCTTTATAAATATGGCTGGTCAAATCATATATTTACCTGAAACCAGCAAAAAAAAAAAAAAAGGTAAATTGTTAACTGTCATGGCAGGCTGATGATCTACAAATACTCTGAGCAATTTAATAGTTTTAAAATACCTTCATATAAGCCAGACTTAGAAACAAACCCTATTTAAATCATGATCGGATTAATATTTAACTGCTATTTTCACAGAAAAACCAACAAAAACCGACATGTGTTGTGCGTCCTGGAAAATTTTTGAGGAGAAAAAGTTTTGCACTCTTGACTCAAAACGTACCAAGGAGGAGACCAGGTGGGCAGGAGGAGTGAAGTAGTTAAACAAATGAACAAAGAAAAAAAGCTTCACTTTCCCTCGTTTCACTTTTAGTCACTTTTTTTTTTTTTACCACTATATAATGACTTTATTTGATCTGAAAAGTCCCTTGGGCCTTTTTGTCAGTGCACGGGCCTTTTTCTTCATTATTTGACTTCTTAGAAAACAAATATACCGTATTTTTGTTTGCCATCCCCAGGGCAATAATATGTAAATACACCTCAACACATAATAAAACAAATGTATGTACTTCGATGTACATTCCCCATAGCATGAGTCAAAGTGAAACAGGGCACAGCCTGAAATGGCATCAACCTTGACTCCACGGCAATATGAATTCAGCTTATTTGAGAGAGAAGACTTGAAAAGCGCATAAGAATTCGGCCCCTTGCCACAGGCCTTGAAATGGCTGTAGATTTCAAAGCCCAAGCGCGGTACATGAGCAAACTTCTAAGGGATCTGCCTTGCTGTATACCCTCCGTCTACCAGAAGAGAGCAGAGGCTGAAGAAAGTAAAAAAATAATAAAAAATCTAGCCTTTTACTTCCTGAACTTCAAAGGTGCCTCACCTTCTCGGCATGGCCATCTAAAGGCTCAGTGGTGTTTGACCCTTCTCTCTACCCAGCTCCTTTTTCCCTCTCCCATCCTCCAAGCTAGCAGGGTTTTGATTAACATTGCAGCCCTCAGACTTTTCCCATAAAATTGATGCAAAATTACTGTAGGAGTCAAAACCTAAGCTGAAAATTTAAGGAGGATATTGCCTCTGATATTGAAAATCATCTTTACTTTTTTTTTTTTTTTTTTTTTTTCTTGCACCTCTGCACAACTGAGTGAACTTCTGCAAAACAAAGTTTGAGTTTTGTTTCAAATGGCTGCACAAGCCTCATACTGTGCCCTGGAACCTAAATACAGCCGTATTTTGGCATGCATTAGCTGCATTTGCCAATTTATGATTCTGTGCATGAGATTATCTGCTTAAGATAAGAGGGAGAGAATATTCGTATTGACTAGATTTGAATATTTGAGGATATGAGGTTTGTGGTTTTGCACGTAATGAAAAAATGTGTTTGTCATAGGTGGAATGCTAACACCTCCTCTCTCTTTTCTGTGTTTCAATCCAACTGTTGTTATTGCTCGCAGCGGTAACAACACTGCACAAAAATGTCAAGCACTTTGACATAGTTTCTGTGTGTCTGAGTATGCACGTGTGTGCGCGTGTGTGTGTGCACATGTGTGTGGATCTGTGCACGTGAGTGAGAGAGAGAGATGCGGCTGACATGGATATATGTAATTTTTTAAAAATGAAATTTACATTAATTACCAAGGTTTTAAGGCCTCTGCAATTTCTGCTGCTGTCAAGTGACACACATACACATGCACTCACACACACACACACACACAGAGCTTCTTGTGGTAAATGTGTGTATGTGTGTGTGTGTGTGTGTGTGTGCATGCATATGCACACACGCCCACACAGACTGACAGATAGACAAACACACACACACACACACACACACACATTGTAAAGGTGTGAGAAAATAAATACACACTGACATAGATGAAAATTACTCTTTCAGAAAGAAAGAAACTTCTTCACTTCTTCTCTAGTGTCTCATTATTTCCACACACACAGTTTAATGATTAAAAAACAGCAGCAGCAGGGCAACCATAGTCACACTGCATCTTGCAATCTCAGTTAATATAAATAATGGATTGATGCTTCATTCAAAAAGATTGGTAACTAAAACTGGCACAATGGCACATTTCTGACTCACAGTGATGTTCACTAATTTAATTTAAGGAAGAATAAAGATCCAACAGGTTTGCAGTGGCAGGCCTACAGACACCTGGAGAAAATAAAAGTGTGGAGGCCAGCGGGAGTGTAAAGTCGCTGACAGTAAAAGTTATTGTTATAAAACAGCTGCTCCTCCTTCCTAAAAACCTGTTTTTAAATCATAAATAACATACAACATAAATATGGCACCAAATAAATAAAATAAAATAAAATAGAGGGTTACCAGAAATATTGTAGTTGTATTCATGCATAATCAGTGAGTTAAATTATGACAATTATAACACTGACTTTAATGCAAAGCTGGTCTTGCTGTAAACTGACAAGCCAATTCACCGGAAATATCAATGTCCTATTATGTGACAGCGCACTTGTTTTTTTCAGAGATCTGCGCCATGAGAAACTTATGGCCTGAAACCTTTTGTCAAACAGACGTGTCGCATATTAGTAAATGAATCCTCATCGCCGTGACTGCATGTTAATGCTCGGTGACCCATCAGAGGGGCCCAGCAGCGCCGTTTTGCCTCTGTGACGGTGCTGCGCTGCTGACAGTAACGCGTTACACTATCACCTTCACTTTTCCTAGAAACGAGTAGGCTAAGCTGTATATTTGAAAAAGAAAATAACCAATTCAGTTGCAGTGGTCTGTTAACGTCACCTGCAAAAAAGTCACTACTTTTGTTTTTATGTGTCAAATCCGGATGCACTGAAACCGAACTGTCCAAAAACCTCCGGATCATCACATCATCCCCGAGTGGTTTTCGCCCACTCAGAAGCTCTATCCTCTCAGTTTGAGCTGATTTTGATGAGATGTGAAAGAGAACTTGACTTTAATTCTCTAGAAAAAAAAAGGATGACATGAACATTTGATGTCTCGATCAATCAAAGGAGTCTGTCTTGACTTCTTTTAAAGGTAAGAAAGGATGCAGTCGGCAGTTTGGGGGTTGTAAGTGTTGTTACTGGTGATGCTTCTTTTGTCCATTACCTTAACGAGAAAAGGGTAATTGATTACTTTTTTAGGGAGTAGGGAGCCCAGCTCTGGTGTTGAGGTGGGAAGGGGCCCCCAGAGGCCCCATCATATTGACTGTAGGGGGTCAAGCAGAGATGTCAAAATGTTTTCCTGTAGCCCAGTCTGCTGGCTCTCAAACATAATTTCTCTGAATTCTGAACTGCATTTTCCCCAATAGAAATCTGTTTTAATCTGATCCCACTGTATAGAACTATGTATAATATAATAAAAATGATGGTTTAAATAGGCTAATTAAAGGATAGGCTACACATTTTCATAAATCATTCTCCGCGGAGTGTCTCAGATTTATAGATATATTTTTATTAATAACTTCTGTGTTTATCCTCGGGCTGCACTTCAGAAATACTAAGCAGATTGTCCAGTTTTCTGCTCAAATTTAGTGGCCATTATGTTCACGCTTTGTTCCGCTGCAAATCAAACCATTTTAACGCAAGAGCCGTCAAAACTGCAGGAAGCCGCCTTTACCTTGTTAAACATTAATTGTAAACGCATCAGTTGTTTAAATGGTGTCAAGTTCCTGTCAAGCGCACAGGCCTACAGTCATTCCTTCATCTAACTCCGGCCAGCACCCCCACAACTTCACCTGTATGGATGTAGTAGTAAAGTCACCTATGCGTTAAAAAGCTGACCAAACGTTCAAGTGATCACCATAAGGCACGCAGCAACATGGCCTAATAAAGGCATTTTTTGCTGAATAAAATATTAATTTGTCCATTTCAACCCTTATATAACACAAATCACTTCCATAGCCCAAATTATACCAAGTTAAAGTCTGTACCTTGAATTGTCAGAATAAATGTAGGCTAATCATCAGCTTGAGGAGGAGGATAAACTGATATTTCGCTCGTAAAAAGTTGTTAAACTAAATTTCAGTGACTTTACCCTCTGTGTCTGACAAACCAATCGGATACCCGTGCGTAATTTGGAATGTGTTGCTCATTTTTTCAGTAATTAATATCCCATAAAAGCGGACAGAAGGCCTGGTGCACTGTGTTTGGCTTGGGAAGATGGAGATGACTGTTTTGGCTGTGTGTTACTCACCTCCCCTGTTTGGTTATTATCATCTCGGTCTGGAACTTGTGGAACTTGGCCCATAGTGGATAGTTATTGAGGAGAGCCTGGGTCTTCCCGCACACCTGTAGCCCAGGTATAGGGTAGAGCGGAGGGCGCTGGTAGCCATGCTGAAAGGTTGCCGGGTAGTTCTCCGGAGAGGCGGGGTACACTTCTTTACCGCCTGTCGAAAAGCCGTCTCCTGCAGCCGGGATGTAGCCCTGACCGGCCGCACTTCTGGTCGGCGACCGCACGCCGCCGTACGGACAGCTGCTGAGGGACTGCGCATAAAACCTGCCGGGCTGCGCGCCGTACCCGCCGACCGTCTGGTCCGAGTGGTACGGCAGCGCCAGAGCGTCCTGCCCGCTTTGAACAGTGTCCGGGTAGTAAAACCTCGCGTCCTGAATCCCCATTTTGAACTCGGCCAAGTCCTTGCCGCCGCGGTGAAGGTGATTGCTGATGTCGCCGTCCTTTCCGAAAGTTTGCGTCTCAGTCCCATTCAACATACTGAGGTAGAGGTTGCCACCTATGCCGCCCATTTGCAGCCCGGCTCCCGGTCTGTGCGTAATGTCATAAGTCTCTGCTGCTTCGTCCAATTGAATAAGAGCCTGTGCAATTAAAAAAAATCACAAAGCAAAAGCTTGCAGTGTTATCTTCACCTGCACCTTAATCGTTTTCTATCAGTTTCTCGCAAGTCACTGACAAAGTTTCCCGACAATTGCGGTGACTGGCAAGCCGTCGGTGAGAGTCTCTAAATTAAAATGCAAAAAACATCCCTCACTTGTACGAACTCATTGGATTATTTATCTGTTTACACTCTTTATTTCCCGAGTTGGTGATTATCTTGTCTTTTTTGACGGGAGGAGTCGCTGCCAGTGACTCAAACACATGCCCAGTTTTCTAGCCTATGATATATACATTTTGTAACTGGTAATATTCTGGAGGTGTGTCTCGTGCAGAGTCTGGACGTTGATAGGCTCCAGATATGAAAGAACCATCCCCTATTTAATCAGAGGACCAGAAATCAGCCACACTCCCCATGTGTATCAGAAATACAGTAATTCTACAATCATTTTTAAAAGAATATATCACAGAAAAACTATAAGCCCAAATAGGGATATGCTATTACAATGATTATAAATAAATAAATAAATAAATAAATAAATAAATAAATAAATAAATACTTGTGGTCACACAGTATCCCCACTACAGACACTATAAATTCCCATGGCACATTACAGGAACACTGATTTTTTTTTGTTTTTTTTTTTTGTTAGTGTAGACTAATCTGTGCACGAGGTATATTTACAGTTACTATAGGATATTTGATTACACTGCACGACATTTCGATCCAAAGTTTGGTTAAGTGACCTGCAGCAGCGGAATTAAGATTTTAGTAATTATAGGCCTATTATAATGCGTCTATAATTACGCTATACGAAGGTATCAATAGAAAGCACGTGAGAACCTACAATAAACTCACTTGAGAGACGAAATTATTAGGAAGTTTAGAAAACAGCAGATTGTGTGACAAAATTCCCGACTAAGTGTTAATTAATCAAACCGACAGATTCTACATGGCATGTGTGTTCACAAACTCGGCCATTCATTAATCAAAGATAAACTAATCTAAACTAAATTAAAATAAAACATCTCTTACATACTATTTCGCAGGGTTATGCTGTATGTAATGTATATGTTGGCCTCTCCAAAGATAGGTAGGAGGGTCATGAAAAATCAATCGCTTCCACAATATTTTTTTTCTCAGTTTGCTTTTTTTAATTTATTTTTTAAATATTATTTTTACATATAACTGCCTGGCCGCCTCATTAACCCTATTTTAATTCTGAACCTAAATTATATGGTTAAACATTTTCAGATGTGTCGTTATCAAGCCACAATTAGGCCAATGACTGTGATATGAAAGGTGGGAAAAGCAAAACCACTGTTTGCAAGGTCTATGTGAGAAAAAAATCATTTCACAAACATTGTAAAAAAACAAGATACAGCATTGTAGGCTGAATAATATCTCTCAAGCTGTCTGTCGTAAATCATTAAAATACACACGCACGCTCACGCACACGCGCACGCACGTACGCACACACACACATATTCACACCTTTATTTACATGTATGGCATTTGTTACGGTGTGAAAGTAAGATGTGAAACTTTTTTATCACATCAAATTGTAAACGTGGTTCTTGGTCGAAAAATGCTCTAGTTTACAATCACAGCATTTAACGGCTCCCTGTTTCCCCTTAATTTATTAATGAGAGCCCACTTTGAAATTTTCATTTTCACTCATATACAGAGGTCTTTGAGCAGAAACTGAGCAAGAGGAAAATATGTGCATGTATCTTGTATGAAGAGGTTTGTTTCTTAAACCAAGAAGGAGCACATGCAGGCCTGATTTTGGTGGGACAGGAGTAGCAGCATATTTTTGGCCTAAGAATTGGCTTGGGACTCAATTTATCAATTTAACAGTGGAACAAGCCTTTGCTGTATAGTTTGAAATATATAAAATAATTCAGACTTGGACCAATATGATTTGCAAATAATTCTGTCAGAGGTTTTTTTTTTTTTTTTTTTTTTAATCCTGCTAGGTTGGAGTTTCAACCACAGTCAAATATGCAAAATTAAAGTTCAAATACTTTTCCTGCAATTGTTAAATCATTGACATTCTGTTGTGTTGTCATATGTGAAAAACCATGCATCGTTTTGCCTGAGTGTGAGTGAAATTGAAAGTTGTGGGGTGAGCGACTGCACCACCCAGCAGCAGCCTCGGCTCTTTCAGATGTTTCAGAGGCCTGTGTGGTGGCTCCACTGCCCAGCCTGAAGAGGGGATCTCGTTGGTAAACACAGATGAAACAGATAACCCCGGGGTATTAGCAGCTGCATGTGTGTGAACATGCACACACACGTACACACACACACACACACACACACACACACACACACACACACACACCAACTCTAATAGATGAAATCCCCCCCAGTGCAGGTATGACACAGTTATCCCCCTTTACACTGTCATTGCTCTAATCCCACTTCCTGTGTCTCTCCTAGCAAGGTGAGCTCACAAGGGCACCCGCTGAAGTCATCTGTGTTGACACGGATGGTGCGAGGGCCACAGTGTGAGCGACACCACGGCCAGGCCGGCCAGGCGTGTCAGTTCGTGGCCCCCCCCTCCGGCTGGAGTCACTACTTCCTCTGCTCCATTCTCTCTGCTTCCGGTTAGCGCCCAGAGCCATCACCTTGTGCAGCACGATCAGCTTGCATTTTCTCCTGCAACTGTTACAAACAGGTCAGGTGGTTTTCATCTGCTCTGCCACGAAGCAACACAGCTATGAGGCATGACTCTTCTGAACTGGGTAAAGCATTTAATTAGGGTTTTTAGGAAACTCACACATCCAAATGTTCTTGATCAAGGTGTGTCAAGCCAAAGCATCTGTAATTATCTCATTATTTGTACGAAACGATTTGACATTTTTCTATAGCCTAGTTTAATGTAAGACACTCTGGATAAGAGCGTCAGTGGGAGTTATAAATAGTGAACTATAATTTCCCTAATAATCATGGACATAAGAAGGCAGAGCTGTGCAACTGGACACTGATGTAAAACCCTGATGGCTGGGGAGAGGAATGCAGTAAAAGCAAGGGTGGATGGCCTCTATGCAACTTCCATGGGCTGACAGATTTAGAAGTGATAGACGGCCACATCAACAGATGTCTTAGCATGTCTTCATTAAGAGTGTCACCCTGCCGCTCAATGAAACTGAGATACTTTTTTGTTAAAACTGTCACACATCCCATATTGTATCGGGACTGCAGCCACCCTGGAAAAAGGGAGGATTATCAGATATTGGGAATTAAACTCTGCGATGATAAGTTGGACATTTTTTAAAAAATTTTTTTTTTGAATAAAACCTGTAAAAAATGGACACTAGCCAAGTTTTATTTGGTCTGTAATGGATCCACTGTTTATTACTGGCTAACATTAGGCTTACAGCGTTATAGAGTTATAAAGCCTTCAGATTGACACCACTTGGTTTACAGCTTGTTCCCGCTGAATCTGCACAGAATGGAAAGGGCCAAGCGCCCCACCAACACCGCCCCCCCTTGTGAAACCTGAGGAGGCTGTACGTTGCCCTGACTCATGACCGCAGTGTTCACTATGTCAAACTCGTTTATGCTATGCATCTAACATGCACTTGCTATAGACTGCATTATATATCTATATATATACAGTATACATAAGAGGTGGAACCTCCTTACAGTATTTATAATAACATCACCAGTGCTATTCTGTAGTTATTCTGCAAACCTTCTCACTTATGTTTTATGTCAACTGAGTCTCTTGAATGCATAACTCTTGGCCATAAATATCAGTGTCTTGACATTACGCCGATGTGGGTGGGCATGACATGCCTGACAGACATGGCTCACAAATCAAACCCATGTAGACGCTGAACCATGGCATTCACTTCATTTGAATCCACTTTTGGTGCCTGCAACATACAGGCCAACCCAAAGCAATATGAAGCTATGAAAACAATGAATGGGAGATTTATCAAAGTGGAAAACAGCTCAATTTAACAAATTCAATTTGTCATATGACCTGTCTAGTCAATGAGAACAACTCTTTCTCAAAGTGAAAAATTCAGAGAACTCAGACTTGGTGATGATGTCATCAAGTGTGAAAAGTGGGTACTTCTCTGGAAATTTTTATGGGGATGCATGGGGACGCTTTCAGTTTCAAAACTGAGTGCCAAAGCTAATCTGTGTGTGATAACTCAAACATTCAGTGTGTCCACAAAATAACTTTCCCATTCACTGTCTGTAGAGTCACTCCAGACTTTACACTTGGTTACATCAACATCATCAGGTGCAATTGGGTTTCTAGTTTCTGGGTTTGAAAAAAAAGTTATTTGTCTTCAAAAATTGTCTGTAGCAACCTAACAGAAATCAAATCAAATAAAATAAAAAAAAAAGATTTTGTACTAATTTTCTACCAGAGAACATCTTTGCTCTATGCACCGCATCCTGACAATAACAACATCATTATATCAACATCATGATAGGCCGGTTCATTCCCCCACCCAGTGTTGCAGCGTTGGCATGTTTGTTGAAGACAGCAGTGAAAATGTGATGAAGTCTGGCTTTTTTTGTTTGGGTGTATTTGTGCGTGTGAGGCAGCGCCGGGAGCAGGTGTGCGGGTGCTGTGAAAAGCAGGAGAGGGGCTGTTCCTCCTAATCACCATGTAAACGGTTCTGATTAGAGAGCCTTAGTGGCAGCTCGTACTCTCCAAGTGGCTCCTGGAGAACGCCTTCCTGTCTTAGGCGCACCATGGCACTGACTCCTAATTAACGCAACATATGTTTATTCAAATCTCAACACGGGGTGTGAAAGAGGGCTTCAGGAGGCACCACCTACAGAGGCTGTGAAAACAGAGGGTGGCAGAATTAAGTGAGGACTGAGAGTCGAGAGAGATCTTGCGAGGTCCAGATAGAGAAGGTTGCACTTAGTGCTCAGTGGAATTCACACTCGATATCACATGAACCCTTGCAGAAGTGCAAATGTATTCCTCAGCAACCCCAGAAACAAACAAGCTGCCACTTCCTTAGTCTATAATTAGTTGGTAATCAATGCTGGATGGGTTTCTGTCCTGTCAGACATCCTCAGCCATAGTCAAGCAATACTAGACTTGCAGCTGTACGCTTTGGCCACAGGTTTCACATAACTGTCCAACAAAAAGAGCATCAAGACGTACTTTCAGAATAAATTCCCTGCTTATCATCATCACCTGAAACAATGACATCATGAGCAAACATTTGAGTTGTGTCCCGTCACATTTTCTAAATAGCTGTAAATGATGCTATTTCTGCCTTATAATGGATGCATTATATGCTTTACCATGATTCCATTATTGTAATCTTATGAGAATATCTTGCATTAATCAACGCTGAGAAAAACCTTTAACAAGCCTTTGGTCTGACACAGGCTGGCTGACCCACAGAGGAATTTTACTTCCAAAGACAGCTCCATTGGCACATGGGATGGTGTGACCCCCCAGACATTTGCCACTTTTGCCAAGAGGTTGTTTAAGAGGGGGGTGTAGTGAGGATAACTAGTGGGACAGTGCAAATTCTGTGGTTAGCCTATGAACCCTTGCTAACCCCCATAAACACATGGAGGCCGCATGTAAGCTTCAGGCAACGAGTAGCATCTTCTCAGGCAAGCAGCAAAGCCTCACACTCCTGTTGTGACCGGTCAGCATGCAAATAACAATAACAATAATGAATAATAACAGGAAACAAGTGACACCTGGTCAAACTTCATTTCTTTTAAACTTACTAATTTTCCCACTTCAGCGTATTTTCTTCATCCTCCTTGAGTTACAGTGAAATACAGTCAAACCTGAGAAGATGTGCCATTCTCATGTTTGTGTGCTTGTATTATAATACAAATGAGGACAACATATGCCCCTTCTCATCCATGTTTCTAAGTTGGCTGGCACGGCATATTTAATATCATCTAGCACAATGGAATCCCTCTTTCATGCCAAATTGAACACAACAAATGTGAGAAAATCTTGGCTGATTGTATTACAAAGCTTGACCCAATACAGGATGTGCAGGGATTAACAGAGAAAACTCTTCTTGGACCAGCCAAAAAGATCATGGACCCTCACAAATCAGTTGTTAGAGATCAGTATAACTGAATTATGCAATGCACAGTTGTAAATGATGGATCAACATTTTAATATGGCCTGGGTTTAAAAATATGGAATCCATCTTTTAATTTAAATAGGCACTGTACACAAAGCACATACATTGGATTTAGAGAAAATATTAATCTCTTTTGGGAATTGGTTTGTGGGTTTGTGTTGGGTGTGTTGCATCTGCATACTGTGCATTATTATGTGCAGGAAGCTAACTGCGTAATTGGCTCAGCTGTCATTTCAGTCCTTCAGCAGTATAAGCCTGCAGAAGAAAAAATATGATTTAACTCTGGCTGTTTTGCTACAAGTTGTTGGTTTGATGGACCGGCCATAGCTAAAATACACTACTGTTTGACCTGGGGCTAGTGTTACTTTCAAGCCCTGCCTCGGCTGTCCTGGCTGGAGCCTGTGTAAGTTCGTTCACGCTGGGCTGTGCATCTCAGGCCCGCGGAGCCATGGGAGGTCCATACAACACTGGCAGCTTTATGTTTCTCAGACAGACAGCACAGTGCAGCTATGACAGAGCAGGGCAGCTGTGCACTCCACCACATTCCTTTGGCCTGCTCCATGGACGCAGATTGCCCCAATCCCCCCAAAACATTGCCAGGCTTCCCTTACAGGCATTCCACCTCTCCCCTCCTCCTCCCTTCCGCAGTCACCAGCGCGATCTCATACACAGATAGACGCCCCACCTCAGCCAGCATCCACTTGCCATGCCCACTGACTGTATTAAGAATTTATCACCCTTGTCAGGTTCAAGTTGACCCTGCTATACTCGGTGCTACTGTCAGAATCAGCTGGTCTGGGGTGAGCAGCATGACGGCAGCTTCTGTTTGGAATGTCATCACAGGCAAATGAGAAGCTTGGGAGAAACTTGGAGGAATCTGAAATGATTCTTAACCCATGCAGGGTTCGTGGTTAGTCAAGGTGTCAGATTCCTTGCATCAGATTTTGTGTTTTTGAGTGAAATCATGAATGAGTGGTCGTGTTCTTGCTGGCCAGTAGCCCAGAAGATGTACTTGGCATCCTGCCCAGCCTTGATGGTATGTTGTGACATGAACAAATGAAATGGAACTGAGCTCAACCACAGCTAGGTGAGGATATAACCATCGTTTTTGAAGGGTTTGAGTCAGCGACGAGATTTTAGGTGATGGGGTAATTAGTCAGAGAAACAGAAATTGTTATAGGGGGTTACCGGTGCGTTAATTTTTACAGGTTGCATCTAAATGTAGATGTCTACGTTAATGAACTCTGCACTGCTCTGTCTGTGCTTTTCTAAAAGTGAAAGTGCCACATTTCTCCCAGAGTCCTCCAGCATCTGGTGTTCTCTGCATTCATGCTTTCAGCTCCCCTTACTTCACCAAAAGCACCAAAGTCTGCTAAGAAAAGGCAGGCATGTGTTGATTCAGTGCATTTCAGCAAGTTCATAGAAAATTTAAGACAGCAGCTTTAATTAGAGAGCAGAGAGGAAAAAGCAGAGTTAATGGTTCTTGAGTCCAAAAACATGCCAACGAGGTGAGACGCTTTCCCCATTTCTTTATCATTACTATGTGCTGATTTGGTGATGTTGAATGGCCTTAATGCTATTATTGAGATTCCCATGGAGTATTACAGTATGTTTTTCCTTCAGTGATAAGCTCAGTTGACTTTCCACAGCATTGCTGCCGGATGTACAGCTGCCACTCTGGATGGCTCTACTTCTAAAGCCTAATTATCAGGCCATAAATCCAGCTGGACAAGGTGTCAGGTGCTGTCAGTTCAGCCGAAGAATTCTGAGGCTTCCACGGGTCCATGTCTCCTTTACAGACAAAGGCTGTGTCTGTTCACTTAATAATTCATCAGACCTCATCCAGCACTACTTATTCACTGCTTTTAGATAATTCACATGGTTTTAACTGTGTCCCACTGTTTGTCCTCTTCCTGTCATCTGATTTCCCAGATTAACTCTCAAACAATGACCATAATCACCATAACCTGATTCATACAGAGCATGACAAGGCAAAAGCAGCTGAAATGTGATGCATTTAACTCTGGCAGGGAAAATCAATCAATCAATAGCAGGGAAATACTAGCCTAATCTAGTAGCCTACTAGCATCAAGAGTGTATGCACAAAAACATTGCTGTGAATGTGCAGAAAATCCTTTGTCAGTAAATGGCAATCAACACACTCTATTTAAATGGAACTATTGATCTGACTGTCAAAACAGCCACTTTGCCATTCTGCCATCCTTCTGTTCACGTTGACCCACTTGGCTACCTATCCTTGCCCTTGTCTTTTTTCTCTCTGACTACCTCTGAGTCAGACTCCTCTGCCAGGAGCCTGGTATATTTTAGTCCTGCTCAGGAAGGAACACTGTCGGAAAACTTCCTTGGAGAGAGAGAGAGAGAGAGAGAGAGAGAGAGAGAGAGAGAGAGAGAGAGAGAGAGAGAGAGAGAGAGAGAGAGAGAGAGCGAGGGGGATGGCTTTGCTCACTGAGGCCCATGGAGGGAAAAGCAGAGACTAGATCCTGTAATGATATGTCCAGTGTTTTCCACCCCCCTACACACACACACACTTCTACATCTCCTCTTGTGGACAGTTGAGGCTGGCTTGGTGGGGCCAGGGTCACTTTGGTCCGACCCTACTGACAGAGCTGACAGTGGTCTGGCAGACTGGGGAGAGGGGGGCTGGTATCTGGATGAGGGTGATTGAGGGCACAGACCAGTCTTCATCAAGACTGCAGAGCAGGTGTACCGAGCTCACCTGGGATTCAAGATGAAGATGTAGGTGGAGGAAAAATAATTGACAGACGTGTTGTTGTGAATATTTTCCCCAGCACTTGTGAAAAGTGCCCTCACGGGTCAGTGGGTCATGTCCTCGCTATCATACTGTTGGGTAATTGAGCTGTTTCGATCGCTGCCTCACCGATCTGGAACTCCCCAGTCACACAGGAGAAGCTCAGACTCGCTGTATGCATTTCAAAAATCATTTCAAAAACACACTTTTTCAAAACTGTTCACAACATGTGCCTCCCACTGCTCTTTCAGTGCCCCTCCGGCAATATTTAACCACCATCAAAGTTTGAATTTTATTATCTACATACTCTAGTGTATAATTTATTATCTTTCACTTGTTTTTTCTGTTTCTTTTGTAGATATGTTTTTCATCTTGGTAAAGTGCCATGACAAGCACTGTATAAAAAATGTACGATTATTGGGCCTGTTATCATTTTTATTAGTAGTAGTGTTGTAGTCAGATTCAAGCCTTTTTTCTCAAGCGACTTCCATTTTCAAAAATATCTTTTTCACCCCACAAACCCCTTTGTTCATTATAATCTGAGGGCCCATTTGCATCTTAAGTCCTGACCCAGTCTTTGAAGTAGACAGTGCCACGGAAAACTTCTTTTGAAGGAAATCAGATCTGAATGCAGTTTTAAAATAATTCTGCCCCCTTGCTCCATAATAGACTGCAAGCTGCTGCTGGGGGGCCTGATATTACAATCATTGTAATAAAGCCGGCATTGATTGAATGATTGGCAGCTGGAGACATGTGCAATGAATGACCTGAGCTGCGGATTTAATGCATAAACACAATGATGGACACAGCGTTCCGGGTGTGTGAAGCCATGGAAAGTGCAGCAGGGTTGAAGCGCAAGAGGCCAAGACTGAAGTGTGTGTGTGTGTGTGTGTGCGTGCGTGTGTGTGTGTGTGTGCGTGTGCGTGTCTATGCAAATTCTGGAGTCCGGTGGCCCTTGTTTGTTCCACTTGCTCCTGGGTGAGCGCTGGCATTTGTGTGCAATGTGTGTAATGTGAGTGTGTGTATTTGTGTGCGTGGCTTGAGTGGCAGGAGACAGAGGGGGCGCTGCTAGGGGTGGTCAAACACAACAAGTGAAGGGGGGTGGGATGGGTGCTGGCGTTGAAGTGGAGGGAGAATGTGCGTGTGTGTGTGTGTGTGTGTGTGTGTGTGTGTGTGTTTGGGGGGGTTTCAGATCAGACACGTTAAACTGGACACGGTGGCTTTAAGCGGCATTTCAGCTGACAACAGCTTGCCAACCAGGGGTCTTGCCCGCCACAGCCACCACCCAAGCCCCTCTGATTCATCTGGCCCTATCAGTCCACTGCTATCTGTATCAATCATTAAAAATCATTTATTTTTAGTGGGATGTGGCCTCTCGCCTCTCCTCACTGCCCTCCTGCCCCCTGTGGGCCCCTCTGCCTCGGAGCCCCTTACTAATGAGTGTCAATCTGGAGGGCTGTGGCACTTTTACTGCAGACACCTCCCCTGACAAACGCAGGGCTCCAGTCAACATGCATCACGCAAAAGCACGCCAGCAAAAGTGACAACCATGCCGCGCCCGCCTAACCGCTCCATCCTTTTTACTCCCCAGCCTCCAAAAAGTTTGCTCATAAACGCCACCGCGTCTTTGTTTGTGTTTGTTTTGGGCTGTCATAGATTTGGGCTCCACGAACAGGATGATTGATTTTGGTGCGCTGTGCTTATGGAATGGCTGGGACTGACCATCTGCATCGGCCTCAAAACATCGATGCGTCAGTTGCGGAGGGCCTCTGCTGTAGTAGTTAATCTTTTGTGGGGTATTGATATGCTCAGTCAGTGTATGGGGTCAGGGCCCGGTCACTATTCCAACCACAGCGTCCCCCTCTTCTCATCTCCACTCCCCAGTTTGCACTTCTCACACTTTTGGAGCTGATACTGGGGCTCTTCATGACGCTACATAACACTCTTTCATAGTGTCATGTTATGTACTCAGTACAGCTTCAACAGCGATGGCTCTGTCTTGTATGACACCAGCAGAGCCGTTGTGTGTGTGTGTGTGAACCCTATTTGTCTATGTGTGAGTGAGGTGACTTTGCTTGTATGTTCAGTCGTACGGTTTGTGTGTGTGCGTCTGTGTGTGTATCCTCTGTGTTCTTGTGATTCTTGGGACGATGGCGTTTTCTAGTAACCAGGCGGACGTCACAGATCTATTCTGGCTGCCCAGCGCGACAGCCGGCCAGCAACAGTGGCTGGGGGAAGGAATGCCGTCTGTCCGGAGGCCTGGGCAGAGTGAACGCTGATCCTGTCGGAGGAAGTGGAGATGGAGGCTCTCCTGTTTCATGGGTTGTGGAAGAAAGGGGAGAGAGGAGAGAGGAGGAGGAGGAGGAGGGGTGGAGTTGTGACTGTGAAGCTCATGTCTCCCCAGTGAGCTGGAGAAGAGCGGGAGAGAGAGACAGGGAGAAGGAGAGAGAGGAAGAGGGGTTGGGTGAAGGCATCTGTGTTTGGTGCCAGTCGAACCAGCTCTCTGGCATGCTGCATTCCAGGAGATCAACACCACGGTGTTTCCTTTCAGTCCCCCCTCCTCTTCTGCCCTCCACTCCAATCCCAGCTATCACTTTTTTTTTTTTTTTTTAATAAATCTTATTTATTTAAGAGGGAAAGTGAATGAGCCATGACAGTCTGACTAATGAAGTATCTGATGCAGGATCACACACATTCATCTAGCTCTCATGTGTGCCAGCTAACCCAAGCTTCACCAAAACACCAGATAGTCTTTCAGAAAGAGGGAGAAGTTTGAGAACACGGACTATCCTGAGAAAATTTACAACATTTGCCCTTGGTCAGTGGCGCTGTTCTTTTTTAGATATGTCTCCACATGATCTCAGGACATGGCTCATTTTCCAGGTAAGCATGCTGTCTCAGTGAAAGGCAGTACACGCCAATAGCTTTACCAAGGCGAGTGGCGAATTAACAAAAAAAAAAAAAAAGAGAGAGAGAGAAATAACTTTCCTCCAACAAATCTTTGTCCAACATGGCCTGTGTATATAATTAATAATTGGCGCAAAGTGGAAGAATGTCACCTCCCTTTAACCCCTCTCAAATCACCAGGCAGAGATTAGCAATGCATGCTGGCTCTGAGTGCTGGCCTCCAGCAGGGCGTTGATAGAGAGAGACAAGTGCCTTGACAGAGGAGTAGTAAATGATAGTTTAATATCAATACATTAACAGATGATTGTGCTTTCAACTGGATCCATCATCACACTGCCCACCACCACCCACTTATCATGGGAAGATCTTATCATCATGCTAATGTTGATAACAGATATCACTGTTTTGGGTGGACTGAGTGGGTGAGTGAGCAAATTTCCACTTGTAATTTTGTCCTGCGCTATGGTTTTGAATTTCTGGTGGCTCCCTATATAACAAAAGCAGCAGTATGTTTTCATTAGATGGAGTCCCACAGTGAGTGCTTGGATAGGTTCTTTATTATTTTTTTGTTAGTTTAAGTTAAAAATATCAAAATGATCACAAAATGGCAGGAACTGCTGCTCAAGCGGCGCTATATTGCGCTTGAAATGCCACTGAAAACATTTCAGTTGAGGACTTGAAGTCGTTTTCATGTGGAACATGGACTCTTACTAATGACTCAGCCGGTAAGATCTGTGGTGACATTTTGACTTGACATTTTAAACTTCAGGGAACATTATGCTCCGAGTGGTTGGTGTTACATCCAAGGTGCCCACCATCACTGATGCCCACCATTGCTGATACCGCTCTGGGATGCCCCATATTTTGGTATGACTGGTACTATGATTTATCTAATGAAATATCTTGAAGGAGATGTTTGGGTGTGCACTGAGTCAGAATAAACAGGCAAATTTGAATTAGTTTGTATAAATTGATGAATAAAGCCGTCTAGGTCTGCAATGAGGAAAAAGAGGATGAAACTACATACTCTGGAACACTGTGCAGTATTCACACACACAGCATGAGAGGTCAGTGTCATTGGTAAATCAACCATTTTATGTAATTTTTAAGCCTCTTTCAGTGAATGGCATAGATATTGACCTTTGAATTGCAGTTTACATTTTCTGCTGTTTTACACACACACACACACACACACAAACACACACACACACACACACATACACACTGCACTCCACTAGAGACACATGACAGTAAGTCGTTTCCACTCTGTGATGCTCTTCCGGTTTCAGACCACAATGAACATGTGGGGTGTGAAAGACATCACATCGCCACAGACCTTTCCCTCTTTGGTTAGCGTGAATATGTAGTGCAATATCTACTGGCAGTCTCAATGACCAGAAAACAGATGTAGGTGAAAATATATTGTCAGCTTTAACTGATATGTTGATATCCATAGCACTACTTGTTTTTATTATGTGTTTGTGTGAACAGATTCATGTATTTGTGAACTATTCAGAGGAGAATCGACATGCCTCACGTATATAAACTCATGCTATTCATGCAATATCAGTGTATTAATGTTCACTTTTGTGTTAATCTCTATTAATAACTGTACTGTGTGCCTGTGTGTGCATGCATTTGTGTATGTGTGAGGTACATGTGGGTATGTGTATTTTTATGAATCAGTGTGTGTGTGTGAGTTTGTGCGTGCACGCGTTATGCGTGGCGTGGTGGACCGTCTGTCAGCTCAGGTTAACCTGACGCTTAGTGGCCACGCCTCGGGGGTGTACAGGCCTGCGAGGCGGGCTCTCTCTCATCAGCAGCATTAGGCCCCTGTGTGTGATGGCTGCTGACCCCCGGCGGAGCGTCGGCCGCAATGGTCGGCCGGTGTGGGCACCCACGATGCCAGGTTCTGGGCTCACTTCCTGCCAGAAGCAGCCCTCACTCTCCTGCTGTCAACTAGTAACTGGCGAGTGCAAAGATGACACTTTGGGTAATTTGTGCTCGGCTTCATCAAGGACACCCTGTTAAAATGCCCCATGTCTCTGAGTCACCGTCCATGGAGGAGATGGATGAGAGGGAGGGTAGGTTGGGAAACTATTTTGAACAAAACTTTCTCCACTTTCAAGACAGAATTAAAAGTAGCCAAGTAGCCTGCTGGTCATAACTCTGTCTTCTTGTATTGCCTCTGTTTTTGTGCTAAGTTTACCGTCTCTGCTTAAGGGACTTTCTTATGCTAAAACCATCAGATACCTTTAAAATATACAGCACTGTAATATAACAAATTCTCTGTGCAATTCTGTGAATGTGGTGGATCTGTAATTTGTGGACGGAGACATTTGGTTCCCCATTGTGTGCGCTTGTGTCACGGTCAACAACAGCAGCAGGTGCACCTAGGGAAGAACAACAGGGAGGCAGGGCTGCCACCAGGAAGTGACCCCTGCCATAGAAACAACAATGAAAAAGCCAGGGTTTTGGAGCCTTGAAAATATGAAGTGACAAAGGGTGCCCTTTGTGTGGGAATTGACGTGGTACAAGGCTGACACCGTGCACCCTCTAGGGGTTAACCTTCCAGTCAGGATCAAATGCTAAAACTAGGTCAGGAGGAAGAGGGAGACAGAGACAGGGGGGATTCTTAATATTTAGAAGAAAAAAAATGTTATGATTTCTGTTACTGTTGAACACCTTAAAGAGAAATAGAGAGTGAAAAATGAACCATTAATTATAAAACAATTCTTTACTCCCTACCTTCTACCATTTCTCCATCAATTAGATAACTGAGGATGGAGCTGACAATCATCTCAGATAGGAGATACCAAAAGCCAAGTAGACAATAACAGACTCATGCTGATACTCTCTTGGTCGGCATTGCCAGTCTGATCTGCACTGTTAGGAAGGCACCCGTGGTTGCCACTATAGGTCTTCCACACACAGATAACAAAGGGCAACTGGGACTGACAACTGCAACACACAGGCTGGGCATTTTACAAATTGGACATGTAGGTTGCTATCCAGAGCAATTTAGTATACGCAGTAGAATAAGTAAAAACTGTGTGTATCACCGCTATTGCAAGAGGTCAAAAACTCTATGGGATTACAAAACAGGGCAGGGATTTAATTGTTGTTGTGCACTGGCTTACTTTACCCATACATTAAACCTGTACAAAATATTCCCACAATGGTCAATTTAACGAAAATTAACAAGGGAGCTTTCAGGGAGGGTTAGGGTTAAGGCACTGCTTCGTCTAATGTTTCACCCCCAAAATAAGGCTTATGCATGTTATAATTTGAGCTAACAAGCTGGAATGCCAACTTCGTTCATTCCCCTCCAAATCACCTTCTGCCTACTAGCCATGACTTGCCTATAAAGTTTTCATCTGGGAATGCGTGGTGAACAACAGCAGTAATAACAACATGGGAGCTGGTCTTCCCCTCCAGAGGAGCAGGGATCTGGCTGGTCCAAACACACAGGCGACCGACCCTCCCTCTGGCCCTTGTTTGTCACGAGCTGACCCTTCCATTTAATTAATTAAAATTAGCATCTGTCCCCTTGGCATTGACTTGTTACGTCAGATAGAATCAGCTTTTGTATCAGCAGGCCCCAAGGGCGGCTGGCCCTAACGAGGCCCAAGATCCTAATTAGACGATGTGGAGGAGGAGGGGAGGGGGTTCGGGGGGAGCTGGACAAGAAGGAAGGGGGTGGGGTGGGGGTCTGAGCAGGGGGGCAGAGAGGGTCCTGCTGGGCTGAGTTGGCCCTGGGGGGGACTGGGGTATTTATACACCCGGCACCTACACATGATGGAGGGGTGGAAAAGGGGATAGGAGCAGCTCTGTCTCTCTTTTTATTATACTCTCTCTCTCTCTCTCTTTCTCTCTCTCTCTCTCTTTCTCTTTCTCTCTCTCACTTGCTCTCCTGTCCATTTCCACAGTACCTACTAAAGACAGGAGAAGACAAGGAGTTTGTCTGCATTTTTAGGCTGAAATACTATAGATCTGAAGTCATATCATTTATTTACTCCATGGTAAAAAGCATCAAAGTGATGTAATTTTATAAACAAAGAGCTTTTTAAAGGGCAATAAAATGAATGAAACTTAAAATTGTTCCTAGACCCTATGGATGAAGTTGTAATTCGGTGGGGTCTGGCCATGTCTCCATCAGAGATGATTTACCAAAGTCAGTGCTTGCCCCTCTTACAGACCAACACCATTGGTCAGCGTTAAACCAGTCATAGCAGGTCAACTGAACGTGTCATCAGGCATCAACTTTTAGACCAGATAATTGTTTGTCTTTTCACTTATCAGTGCTGTAACATTTCTCTAGAACAGAGGAAATCGCCAAATTTAGCTTGCTGTTGGTAACGTCACAGCTCCTCACGCCCACTGCCATGTTGATTTACTTGTCATTGTGCACTGTGAAGGTGCCATCAGAGAGTTTGGCGATGGGCCAGTCAGGCATCTCACATAGATTCTGGTCAAATCTACTTTTGGGAATGAGAGCAGTTCCAAACCTCAGGTATTTAGACCCCATGAATAATTCAAAATTACAAATGGTTAATTTAAGTGAGGGCCATAAAAAAATGTGGAATAAGCATGTAATTTATTTGTGAATCGGGCTGATGATGGGAACCATGTACACTAACTCAGCCATCAAATTACTTGTCAGCTGAGTCTAAAAGGTCCTCACTTCAACTGACAGTTGTACATTTGTACACTTGTAATAAAAGATCATCCTCCCTCTCTCTCCACTGCCCTTCCTATCTCTCTCTCTCTCTCCTGTTGCTTTTCAATAAAGCAGAAATACCAAAAATCAAAAATTTGTTGATTTTTTTTATTTATTTTATTTTGCTTTAATCACATACCAACATCTTATTGCAGAGAAATATTTGGATATTTATTGGATATTTAACCCCATTGTTTGCCCTTGGTACTTGGAGTGCTGTCTATCTATGTTGCCAAAAAAACTTGGCAACGCTGCACCACCCTTCGCCTTGAGTCTTTGAGGCGTTTGTCAGGGCTGGTGGCTCCGCCTGGGTTCCAGGATGGCTGATACAACCAGGCTGGTGTCATATCCCAAACCGTTTGTCCCCCTCAAATAGGCCGTGTGACAAGTGCTGAGAACTGTAATGTGTTTGTGTCATCTCATCTTTGTTTTACCAACATGGGCACAGGAGGATTCTTCTAGTGACAAATCCCCTCAGTTGCTGGGGAGGGCAGAGACAGGCGCTGGGGCTCGGGCGGCCGCTGGTGACAGGGGAGCTCGCCAACCTGAGCAGACAGGATGTGGGCAGCAGGGCGGCGACGCATCCAGATAGACGTGTGTCAGTAAGACAGTAGGTGACATAGGAAGGCACCCAGGTGCTGGGAGATGTTAAGGCTTTTTGAAAGTCTACCAAGAAAGGAAAGGTCTGCGTGTCAATGTGTGTGGATGTGTGTGGATATATATATATATATATATATATATGTAGAGAGAGAGAGAGAGAGAGAGAGAGAGAGAGACTCTCCAGTAGAGAGGTAGAGAGACTCCCTCTTCTGCTGGTTGCTGAGTGAATGAAGTCAGGCAGGAGGCAGCAATGATATCTCTAGAGCTACGCACACACACACACACACACACACACACACACACACACACCACACTACCCTTTCTTGCATTTTATCTGTCTTCCTTTTGCACCACTGTACGCTGTGGTCTGTTTATCTGTGCCAGTTCTGGGTCAAAAGTTAGCTGCAAATGACACTTTTGCAGCAGCGGATCTCAACCTGGGGTCCAGGGACCCTTGAGGTGTCCTTTAGGGGGTTCCAGAGGGTCCCCAGAAAAATGGGTAATATTTTAATTTCACTATTATTTCACTGATCACAAGTTAGCCCAATCAGATAACGTGTAAGAATGACTATTCTGTTCACAGGTTTCACACTCAGCTGTTAATCTGCCAATCTACAGCGTAGACAATTATGGAATAAATACATTTTATCAGATGGGGATCCCTGATAGTGCTTCTTATCAAATATAGATACATGGGTGGTGTGTCTCACTTTGAGAATCCTTGACACCAAAAAGGTTGAGAACCACTGTTTTACAGTATCCTTACAGTTCAGAGAATTTCATGTCACAGAAATGCACACTATTTCTGTAATGATTTTTAGCAGTCCTCTGTGAGCATCTGGCCCTTCTGGTTTTGTGAAAAAAATCTGTAGTAGATTAAAACAAACATACATAAAATACTAACAAATGCTATTTTCCCCATGTCTGACCTCTATTATCAAATCAAATATTTTAAAAAGTATGCTAAGTATGCTCAGTTTTACATTTTTTGGTCTTTTATTTATTTATTTCTACCATTGAATCACTAAATTATCATCACAGAAAATCCACAAGATGTGAGCTCATACAGTGACACCTTACAGTAAATACCTTTATTCTTATGTCACATGATCACACCCTGTCATTTATTATTTATGTATATGCTTATGGTCTGTCATGTTAACAGTGGTTGGCACAGTGGTGTGTTTTTATGCTGTCAGCGTGTGAATGGATGTGCATGTTATGTGCATGTTAGGCTTCTGTGCGTGCATACATCAGTGCGTGCACGTGTGTGTTTCTGGCTCTGCGTGTCTATGTAAGCACTCAAGTATGATGGAATATGGGTGGGGAGGTGCGGGTGAGAGGGCACTGACCTGGGCATGGTGCCAAAGTGTGTGTGTGTGTGTTAGGGGGGGTTGGGGTGGTAATGGGGGGTCAGTCAGTCATCTCCCAGAGTGTGACCGAGAGGACTGGGACCACATGCCCCTGTTAACTGTGTCAGATCGAGGTGGCCTCTCCAAATCATGTTCCTGTCACACACCAGCGGCACTGCAGTGCGTATGTACAAACAGTACATGTGTGTCTGCCGTCTTTTAAAAGAGGAATTCCATACATTGACGGATACCTTGCCTTTTTCATTTTAGTCACTGATTTTTATGAACCAATTGTGGAGGAAAAATTACATTTAACCTTTATTGTCCTTAAAACACTTTTTCCCAACCCACCTGAAATCCAGACAATGTTTTTTTTTTTATTATTTTTTTTTTAGAAAACAAAATAAAATAGGTGTAATTCCCAAAGCTGAGAAAAATAAAGTTTCAAAGTAGCACAAAGTAACAGACAGAATAAAATGATAGAAAAAGTGACAAATAATGTGCATGAAAAATTTACATGTGAAAAAGTTAACAGCAACAAGTCTTTTAAAAAACAAGGACTCCGGGTGGTGAGTTTGGTTGGGAACTATTTCCTGCAAACTGTGCATTTGCCTCCACCAAGTACACATTAGAGATGGATAGATAAGAGTTTGATGGATTTTTCTATTTTCAGTGAAGTGTTCCTTTAAGTTAAACATCAAGATGAGCTAATTATATGTATCCTCCCTTCTTGATCACAAATATCACCATAGAAATGAATTACAAGGTGTTAAAAGGTGTAAAGTGTAAAAGGTGTGATCAGATGTGGCAACGTTTAAATGTACTGCTTATATATGACAAATAATATCAGAATACTGATGTGCATTTAAATGTGAACGACCAACTAACGTGCTAGTGTGAAGGCCAAGAAAAAAAAAGGGAAAAGTAGGCAGGCAAAGAGTCCTGCCATACCATAATCTTGCATGTATGTACAGAATATGTGTAAGTGGATCAGTATGTGTGAGCATATATGTTTTGTGTGTGTATGTGTGTGTGCGTGTGTGTGTATATGCCTTTGAGTGCAAGTGTGTGTTTTTGTGAGCATGTGTCCGCCATAGCTGTGAGGAGCTCCTTCAGCCAGCCTCTGTGTTTGTCAGCTGGCTAGCGTTCTCAATATAAGCGCTCTAATTGCTCAGAAAATTACAGCTAACGATGATTGCACTTGACACGGGCTGACATTACAGTGACACCACGACGCCTCGTGCGACCCAGCCCTTCCCATCCCCCAGCCCAAACCATCCTCACCTTCCCTCCACTTCCTTCCCTCCTTTCCTTCCCCCCTCCTTCTTCCCCCTCCTCAGGATGTTGTGCCAGCCCCCGTTGACCGGAGCCTTGCCCCCGGTGACCGCCGTGTGCCCTCTGCTTGTTGAAGCTGTCGAAAGCAGAGATGTCCTAAAGTTCAATCTGCTTTGGCATCGCTTTCTGCCATCCTCCATCCATCAGCCAAGCTGTTTGTGAACCATGATGTGTGCCTCTGTGTGTCTGTGTGCACTCACTGTATTTTAATGAATATATTTGCACCAACACCCCTCTCTCACAGAGTCACACATGCACGAGCCTCCACACACACATACGCACATACACGCACAGATGCACAGGAACCGTTTTCTCTCCCGTCTATATCAAACATTTATCTTGACACAGAGTTTCTTCTTACATTTTGCTTCTGATGTGCACTTGTGAATACGGATGATTGCTTTGTTGTTTGTGTTTGTGTAGACGTGTGTTTACTGAGTCTAAAAGGGTGTGCACACTATATGTACACAAAAATATAATCAGAAACAAACCGATCGTGTGAATCCAGGTGAAAGCTATGATCCCTTATCGATGTAACCTTTTAAATAAACTGCAGTCATCAAGGAAGTTGAAGATGAGGGGAGAATGTTGAGGAGGAGGGTGAGACAACTGAGACATTGTTCAAAATGAACTGCAACTCGGTGGTACTATTAAAGTGCACACAAAGTGTATATTGTTTTTGAGTCCTTGCAGTGTACACTGACATATACATGCATCTGAGTACATGTGCATGTGAGTAAACGTGCGTGTGCATGTGCATGCATGTGCACATATAAATCTACACGGGGCCCTGCAGGCAGGGATGTGTCACCTCTTTGTCTTGTCAGTGTTAATAGGAGCCTGGCCAGCCAGGCGTAGCGTTGTGACAGATCAGCAGACAAACCCCTGCCTCCCCACCCACCCACTGCCACCTCCTCCTCTTCTCTCCCCAGCACAGGGCTCAAATATCCCTTCCTGTCCGGGCATCACCCCTGGCATATGGAATTTTTATTTAAGGTCTGAACCTGTCCCTCACTGGTGCTGGGGCTACGATGCAGCACCATGCCACAAGATGCCCAGTGGGCACTGCCAGGGTGGCAGAGAGGATCAGTGGTGATAGCTGGAATAACAAGGTGCCTTACAGGGGTATTACTCACTGCTGGGAGCCATGGTGTCACAGCAGCCCTCTGTGGCTTTTGTTTTAACACGTGGCATAAACTCTTTGAGCATGTATATGATGTTGGGGCCACTTAACATGTGTATAGACGCAGCGGAGGTACTTATGGTTGTGACAGGCAGGTAAGCCTGGCTGTTCTGATGCTGTCAAAACGTGTAGCAAGCTACTCTTTTAGCCTGACCTTTACATTATACAGCCGTGTGCAAAGCTCTGCATGCACAGACAACAGTGTCGCTTTGTGGGTGAGAATGTGTGGTGCTATTTGTAGGCCAGCTGGCACCCGAACATGAAAAGGTCTGGATGCCAGCGCATCCCACCCCACTCAACATTAAATTTGTAAGGCTAAATTTTCCAAACAATTCCATTTTGGCAAAGAGCCAACAACACCACAGTGGTACAGCGAGCATAAAAAGCAGGATTTCTGTGGTGGTTACATCTTCAACATGGACTAGAGTTTCCTTCTTGGTTATAATGATTTTCTTTTCCTCAACTAAATAAGCAAAATAAAGGGGAATGACTACCCTTGGCCTTTATAAATCAAACCCAATATTAGTTTGTATGATGTGGATAAACATTGTAACAGGTTTTTTTTCTGTGACAGTGATATATTGTACGCATATGTTTCAAGCATAGGGCACAACATCATATACAGTAATTAGGAGCTCTTTTAGGATAAGTGACACAGGTCTGATATCAGTTCAAGACAAGATTTCAACAGATAAAATTAAAAAATATGACAAATGACTTATCTTGGACATTAAAATAGGTCAATTGCTTCTTACAGTAAATAATCCACCCACCACAGAAAAGAGCAGACATTGTGGTTGAACCGCCCCCATATATATTACCTTTTTGTCAGCTCATAATCTCTGATACTGAAGTGACTGAGTCAATGAAATTCTAATGAGGCACTGGCTGACTATGTCTTTCCTTCCTGGGAGGAAGAGACCACTCACTTGCCCTCACGACGTGACAATAAACTGCTATAGACTCTTATACAGACTACAATGAAATATGTGGGTTGCTCTAAATACTGCATGGAAACTTTTACAAGTATTGTCCAGCCTTGACTTGATGTTTCCAGTATGGCCATTATTTGCAATAACCGAGTTCATGATATTTAACAAAGCTGATGTGTGTTTTATTCATAACTCTTCCATCACAGGGCTCTTTACAGCAGCAATGTATTTAACAGTTTACACACCATAAGAGAATTCATGATTTTGTAAAGCAAAGGATGTGTCTTAACCATAGCAATTATTTCTATGGTTTTAACTCATTCTTTGCCCCAGAGTACTTTTGTCCCTTTTTTTTTTTTTTTTTTTGGTTTACATTTGAACAGATACATTACACAATAAAACTATAAAACTATATGGAAATTAGAATTAAAAAGTAGACTTATAATTACACAGAGGATGATGGAGTGAAGAGTGAAGCAAAAAATATATCTACACAAAATGTATATATCAATCAGAAGCATTACAAGTTTGCCAGCATCATGCTAAAAAGGGCAGGTTGTAACTGAGGTGAATAGAGTAGCTGTATTTGCAACAGTTTTAGCTGACCTTTTACAGACTTGAAGCATATACCTCCCGCTTCACTGCATCCCTAGTGTCTCCTCCCTAGTGACACTGCCTGAGAAACACTGGAAGAGTGAAAGAACTGGCAGGTGCTTTATGTAGTTTTCTTTCTTCTGGAGATGCACCAGATGTAAATGTTACTGCGTTTCTTGTGCAAGTGTTACTTTTCCTATTTTGAGAGCACAGCCTTTAGAGAGCTGATTTAAATCTATTTGCTCCTGCTGGGCTTGGGTCAAATCTAACCAGAGCTTTCTCCCTTGTTTCTCACCAGCTCTAAAGATCTCTCTGAATCCCTGCTGTATAACACATTACAGTATATCATGGCTACTGTGAATACTTGAATCTGACTGGATGGATGATTGGATAGTGATATGGACAAAAGTATTGGGACACACCTCTTAATCATTGAATTCAGGTGTTTCATTCAGTCCCATTGTCACAGGTGTATAAAATCCAGCAGCTAACCATGCAGTCTGCCTTTGTGACAGAATGGCTTGTTCTAAAGAGCTCACTGAATTGCTGTGCTATAATAGTAATTTAATAGTATGCCAAAATTGCAACAAGTCAGTTTGTGAACTTTCTTCCCTCCTACATATTCCACCATCAGCTGTAAGTGGTGTTATTGCAAAGTGGAAGTGTTCAGGAACCACAGCAACTCAGCCAACAAGTGGCAGACCACGGAAAGTTAGAGAGCGGGGTCGCTGAGTGCTGAGGCGCAGAGTGCGAAAAAGTGGCCAACGCTCTGCTGACTCAATAACTGCCGAACTCCAAACCTCCTCTGGCATTAACATCAGCACAAAAACTGGAAACGTGTTCTGTGGAGTGACCAATCACGCTTCTCTATCTGGTGGTCTGATGGATGAGTCTGGGTTTGGTGAATGCCAGGAGAACGTTCCCTGCCTGACTGCATTGTGCCGACTGTAAAGTTTGGTGGAGGAGGGATAACGCTGTGGGCTTGTTTTTCTGGGCTTGGCCTTGGCCCCTTAGCTCCAGTGAAGGGAAATCTTAATGCTTCAGCTCACCAAGATATTTTGGACAATTCTCTGCTTCCAACCTTGTGAGAACAGTTTGGGGAAGGCCCTTTTCTGTTCCAGCATGACTGAGCCCCAGTTCACAAAGCAGCTCCATAAAGGCGTGGCTGGCTGAGTTTGGTGTGGAAGAACTTGACTGACTCACACAGAGCCCTGATATCAACCCCATGCAACACCTTTGGGATCAACTAGAACAGAGACTGTGATCCAGGCCCAACATCAGAGTCTGACCTCACAAATGTTCTTCTGGATGAATGACCAAAAATTCCCACAGACACTCCAAAATCTTGTATAAAGCCCACTGGTGGTCTAACCTCAATTTGGAAATCAAGCGGAAAAGTAAAAATCCTTCTATAAGGGAATTATTTTAGAGTAATTTGCACAAAAAGCCTATAGGGCTTTAAAGTTTGGTGTGAATTGCTTTTTCACTTAATTTAAGAGTGGGTTTGAGCTCCCCTGTGGTGACAGAATGCTAAGGAGAGAGAGAAAACTGAAACAGATTCAAATGGAAAAGTGCGGCCAGAGGCAGCTTGTCTTTGACAGGACGGGTCCAAAGCTGCAGGAGGAAGGCTGGGGATAAAGCTAAAGGGATGTACGGCTGGAGGTCCTCCCACTGCTAGCTATGTATTGACTTGTCTTGCAGAGCCTTGGTTTAGATTATCACTGGGAGTCTGGTGCATATGCATCAGTCACATAGTCAAGAACTCTCATTAAAAATAGATCTTAAAAGGCATTGCTTAGCTTTTATATTTGGGTTTGGGTTTTATAACTGGAAACACAAACACACAAAAAATACAAAAATAAAATAAATAAATAAACACACACACACACACACACACACACACACACACACACACACACACACACACACACACACACACAAACTGAACCGTCTTTTTAAATTGAAGAACAATATATCTTGTTTGTGTGATATTGCGGTGGGTTAATTCCATTCAAGGTGAGAGAACTACTGACAGTGCTGTGTTTTTTTTTTTTTTTTTATAATACAGTTATAATACAACATTATATACAGTACAATTATATTAAATTATTATAATACAATTTTTTTTTTTTGATTTGTTCCAGATGAAGACTTGGTGCCCTTTTTATTTTTTCACCTCTGCCCTTCAAACATAAGCTGTTCTAGCTGCAAAGGGGGACCATGCTTCAAAACTATTGTGGTTATTTTACAGCAATTAGCCATTTTTCTGTAGATGTTTACTGTATTTATTCCATTTTGGCAAATCCATGACATTTACAATGCTGTGGCTCAAGTTGAATAACGTTCAAATCAGCTGGTAGCATCTCTGCCAGGTTGTTCCACATATTAGTGTGACCAGTACATATATAAACTGAGCAGATTTTTTTTTCATAGTATATTGCTTCCTAAATGAATTAAATTGCCTTTTTTTATGGTTTGGAAGCAGCCAGGGTATCGGCACCATAATGTTTTCTGAGCATGACCCTGAGGCGGCCTGTTAAAGGAAATGAATGGAGTGGAGCCAAGGTGTTTAGCTCGTCCATGGTGTTTTCCAGCACAGTGTACCTTGTCCTGCCTTGGGCCTACTGTTTACACAAAATGCACTGCAGTCTTTTTTAGTATGAGTGGTCTCAGATGGGGTCCCTAATCTAGACTGTGTTTGGGCCATTCTCCACCCACTGATCTAAACATCATTACCACTGTCTCAATAAAGAAAAAAATATATATACTTGAACGGCCTTTTCTCTAGAAGTTGTGTGAGCGTTCTCCTTTTTGTTTTTCCTCTCTCTCCAGAAGACCCTTGGCTCTAGCCGGGGGTCCTGTCACTCAGCCAGCCCCAGTGATGGAGGCGTGGTAGAAGAGGAGGTGGTGGTGGGGGTTGTTGGGGATGTGTGATGTGTTGTGACAGCGGGAGCCGGGGCTGGCGGGCGGTCACCGTGCGGCACCATATTGCTGGGCTCCCCGGGGATGAGGGATCAGCATGCCAGCCTTGCCAAGAAGTGCTAATAGGCGCAACACGTCTTGCTTTCGCACATTAAGGCAAGCGAAGGGTGACAGATCGGAGCTGTGATACTGCCGCCTGTAAAAAAAAAAAAAAAAAAAGGCTACACCACCCGTTCGCCATGCAGCGCAGGCTAATGATGAGAACTGCCTAAGTCGAGCGTCGTGTCCACCAATCACAGAGTTGATATATTTGCGGACAGACATATCTCCATCTCTCTGTTGTCACCGAGCAGAGGCCGATGCATCTTCACTCTTTGCCAGTGTGACACCCACCTCCATACTGTAACTGACAGTAAAGTTACAAGTGTTAAAATGGGAGCAACACTTTGGAGAGGAAGACATTCACATCCTCGCCAGAGCAAGCGAGGTCAAGTGGTGTGCTGCAGGGTACAACACCTTTGTCCTATCTGTTATCAGAACCCAAAGCTCAGATGTATTCAGTTAAAGCGTATCGTTCAACATGGAGGGGAAATGAGAGCTTCTGCACGCTCGCTCTGATTACTTCCAACTTGAGGCTCATGTGCCTGCACGGGCAGCTTCTCCAACACCTGCCTGCATGTGTTTGTTTCAGAAATAACAGCATCTGGGGCCTGCATGTGTAAAGTATGCTAGAGGAGCAGAATGAGCGGCCCGAGGTGAGTTTACTCCTCCATATTGCTGTATGACTGTGTGGAAAAGAAATTGACTCAAGCTGCTCAGTGCAGAACAAGGTATGAACTGGGAGTTTCCAAAATTTCATGCTCTAGATGCCTAGAACGACTTCCACAAAGCCCCCAGACACCCATCTGAAGTGATTTTATCCCAGTGACCCTGTTATCAAACAATAATTTGGTTGGTGTTAAAGGTGC
This sequence comes from Myripristis murdjan, assembly GCF_902150065.1. Lineage (NCBI taxonomy): Eukaryota > Metazoa > Chordata > Actinopteri > Holocentriformes > Holocentridae > Myripristis > Myripristis murdjan. Next base: position 5,570,492 of record NC_043998.1, read on the forward strand.
ACTATACACTTTAGGGTTATCTGAAGTGAGAACTATTTAGACTCAACTGACAAACTGTGCAATGAGCATATAATTTAGCAGTGAGTGACCTTGAAATTACATGCTTATTTCATGGTTTTTGTCAGTTGACTGTAAACAATGTTCACTTGAACTGCCTCTTTGTGATTTTTGCATAGTGCACCCACAAGATTTAATTGTTTAGATGGTATACCTGTGCAATAAAAAATGAACACAAAGTGATGACATTAAAACATAATCTTCAGATAATCACTCATACTTTTTCTTGTACTGTAACAATTCCTTGTACTGTAACCACAGCTATGACCCACAACACACTTGGCCAATATTAACATTTTGGGAAGCTTGATGCATTTGCCTGACATTGCATACATGGCACAAAATATGATACATAATGTAGAACGCAATGTTGTGTCATATCATATTAATCATGTATGACATTATAAGACTCAGACTGAAGCGGCTTTTTTTTTTTTTTTTTTTTAAATAAATAAATAAATAAATAACTAAATAAATAAGCATTTCATAGGATCCAACCTGAAAACCTTTCCCCAATCTTTAGAATATTTTTTTAAGAGGTTCTGATTTTTTCTTCTTCCAAGAGTGATTTCAGCCGTTACAGTGCTAATCTGGTTTCCCTTCAGAAAGGTCAACTCTTCCTTATCAACATCAGCAGGACAAAGATGAACTTTGAGAGAGCCAGGCTTTACTAATTCATCTCGGTGGATACAGTATAAGCCACAGTAACGAGCCTTCATAATGCATCTATACATCTATCATGCATCCATCCTTCACTTAGGACCACAGTGATTACCTACTCCTTCTTAAATCTTGGATCTGAACAGGAAAACCATACATCAAAGTACTGTTTGTCAGTGAAGTATTGGCCAGGTTACTCCTTGTGTCTTCTGAAAAGGATAAAAGTTGTCCAAGAGATTCAGCTGGGGGTGAATCAACTGTGCGGCAGAAATTCACAGTTGCGTTTGGCGCTGACAGTAAAAAGTGGGACGCCTTAGGACGGCTTCATTCTCATGCTGACAGTGGTTTGACCCTGAGTGGCTGCCTTCCAACATTTGTAGCGGAAAATGTGTTATGGATAAACACATGACAGCGTATGCCATGAATGAATGAATGCACTGGGACGTTGGGGTAAGCTGATTCTCTGCCTCCCTCAATGGCTGTTTCATACAGGATTTATAAGGATGACCAACATTTCATTGGAGCCCTAATGCAAAATTAGAGAGTATACATGAGAATGAAATGAATCATTCATGGAGAGAGTGGTTCACCTCTCTGTCAACTGTAATGTCTGAGGAAGAGACCATTTACCTGTGTCTGTATGGCCTTGGAGAGGCACATTTTACAACTGAGGACACACACAAATGCACTTGGACATTTACTTGTAATATATGAGCACATTCGAGCAGCAGCACACACAAACATGTTCATTTGAGTATGAATCCGTATGTTTACTTGTAACAAACAGGTGTATATGTGTATACACCATGTACTTATGGGTGCACACAGACTCACTATGTCGCTTTTTTATTTCAACCAGTGCTTACGATATAGGTCAACTTAGGTTAAGTGCTCTTTTACAAACACCTGAGCAGAAATAGGAAAGAATCACTAATTGATTGTACAGGACACAAAACTGAATTCATGCCATTGATTTGTGGCAGTGGAGCTCATCGATTCGTCGTGCCTGATCTATAACAGGTTAACCCTAAATAAAGATGAGCAGGCTCCCCTCTTCTTCTTCTTCTTTTTGCAGAGCTAAAGAGGAAGATTTGGTAAAACATGAGTGCACAAACCATGGTTTTATCCACTTAGCACCCTTCACCAAGCACTGGGACCACTCCATATTAATCTCTCTCTCTCTCTCTCTCTCTCTCTCTCTCTCTCTCTCTCTCTCTCTCTTTTTCACTGTCTCTGTTTCTTACACTCTCTCACTGTCTCTCCTGCCTGTCTTTCTCTTTGTGTTTTTTCACCATCACAACTTGACAAATAAACTTGACTGTCTTCGTTCGCAAGCTGGCAAATTTCTGCCATGGCTGTATTTTTGACTCGTCTATCACTCCCCCACCTCCGTCCCTCCTCCCTGCAAACCCCCCCTCCAACCCCGACTGCTTTTGACGCCTAGTGTCCCTGGGGCCATGCTATGCTTGCTGAAGCGCTGTGCTGTGAGTGAGCGAGTGCGTGGCCTGCCATCAATATGGGTGAGTTGGAGAGGTCGCCGGTTCAAATGCAGTTCACCGCGTCATGGCGACACTCAGTGTGACTCCAACCGGGCGTACGAGTGTTTGAGAGGGAGAGTTTGTGTGTGAATATGTGTGTGCGTGTGTGTGTATGTGTGTGTGTGTGTGTGTGTGTGTGTGTGTGTGTGTGTAGGCCCTACCTGTGTGTTTGGGTGTGTGAATGTGAGTGTGCTGGTTTGTGCGGATTTGCAGCGCTGACTGTTCTTGTGTGTGTCTGTGTTAATGGGTCAGTGTGTGTTTGTGGGTTTTAGTGCATGTGTGTGTTTATATGTGTCATCATACTTTTTTTTTTTCTTTTTTACTTGCATGCTTCTTGCCCAGATGCAGCATCCAGGGCTTCGATCTCTGGCCTGGGCCTACTGCCAGGTGATAAAACAAACATGTTCTCAGCTGGGGCATGTGGATTATTAGCACTGATTCCTACCAACAGAGGATAGTACATGTGTGGTTGACCAGCTGCATCACTTTTTTATTTGGCATCTTTAAAGTGTATTGCTGTCAAAAAGTGCAGATAATACACACTGGAGCTTCGTGTTGGGAGGAGGACTAAGAGGAAGAGGAGGAGGTGAAGGGGAACTAGAATGGTCTGTTTCAAGCTGAACCAGAACTGGCTGTGAAACTTTGAACTTTATAAATTGCTACCAGAGGAAGATCACTAATTTATCACAAAAATATACAGTGACTGCCAATTTAATAGTTTCAATCACGCCTCTTTACTGAATTGAAGAGATGTGGCATAATTCATACAGGATCATCTCTGTCATTTTATAATAGCTTTTATATTCCTTTTTATATTGAAAACCTTTTATCATAGAGGTATAACGTTTGGTAACAAACTGCTGCTCTTATCAGTCAGAGTGAGGGCCAGTAGTACAGAGGTGATGCCATGGCTTTAATAGCACTAGCAATTGATGTTTTGCATTTGTTTTAGCCTGTTTTCAGGACAAAATGGTTAGGGTTTAGCACATCAAGTGTAGACACTGCCTGAATTTGGTGAAAAAAGTGTTTAGATTCAGTCATGAATAGCAAATTGTAAGTAAACCAAATGCTTATACCAATGCTTTCTTATGATTTTCATTGTATTATATAATTTTGTGGCAAGCTGTGCTGCTTTTCACTGCTTAAAATTCAATTAAGTCAAAATATTTATTTGTAAAAGGGTTAACTTAAGTCAGTGCAAGGTGGAGTATGGTAAAGGTTGGCCCAGCAGCGCTGTGTGGTCTATGTGGTTTATGTGGTTTATGTGGCCACCTAGTGGGCTGGTGAAACACGGAAACCTGCACGGAAACAGAACATGGGAACAACAAACAGGATTGTTATTAGTTTTCTTTTCCTATAAATGTGGCAGTCAAAAAAGTGCTGCTTCTAACACGATTTCTGTACTGCTGCTACACTTCCAAGAGGAATTAATACAAAAAATGCACAGAATAATGTTGCATGAAAGAAAATATCAGTATACTGTATATATGAAAACAAATAATTATTATTTGTTAATTATAGAATTGAGCTTTTACCACTAAAGCAAATACACACTTACATATACAGTCACAGTGATAAGAATTGACATTGTACACAAATTTAAGGTTAGTATTGCAGCAAAAATAAGGCTTCCAGTCAGATTAAGGGGCAGGTTAAATTTATAAATAGTATTATTACATGAAAATTCAGATGGGATATGGCTTTGCAGTTTAGCCTGAAATTAAAAAAAAAAAAAAAAAAAGAAAGAAAGAAAGAAAGAAAGAAAGAAAATTGTGAGAGTGATGCAGGTGGGAACCTCCATAAAGGTTTCCACTGTATTTTTCTTTTTCTTTTTCTTTTCGAATCATCAGTTTCATTTGGCACCAAATGTGAAATACTCAATCACACTAAAATATAATTCAGAACGTGTACTTCCTGTTTAGTGAACTTCTCTCTGGTGCCCTGAAAGCTGCTGATGTATTTAAAAAGTGTGTGGCCACAACATGGCATTTCTGTTCATAATACTTCTGCTTTTGGATACTTCATGCTGTACAGTACCACCGAGAAGAGTCAGTACGAGCTGAGCCATGAGACTCTCCTGGTCCACTTTCCACTCGACATGAGCTGAATTTTGTAAATGGGTTTAAGTAAAAGCAACTAATATTCATGATAAATACAAATCAATACAAACACAAGTTTGTGCTCCTTTGACCAAACTGTTCACTACTTTGTGTATATATCTATATATGTATATGTATTTGTATGTGTGTGTGTGTGTATGTGTGTGTGTGTGTGTGTGTTGTAAATTGTATATTGTATATATTCACACACATATAACTGATACACACCTGATGAAGCCTTGAGTTATGAGTGCAAAATGTTTCTGCTCTGGTTGAACTATCAATCAGTGTAATGTTCTAATGAATAACTTTCATCAAAGGGACAGAGCATAATCAAGTTTTGATTTATGTTGTTAATTTCACATGCATGCCGATTTATTGAGGAGTAACTACATGAAGCAGACAATGTGTAAACACTTGTTAGGATGTTTTCAAATTTGAGTTTTCCTTGGAAATACATACTCTATCTGATGTTGGAAAACATTACTTAAATATGTTGTGAATATTTCAATATTATGAATATTTTTAATATTGATAATATAAAAAAATCACATATTATGAATATTTCTATATTTTTAAGTGAAATCCCTCTATGTAACTAAGTGAAATTAATCAAGAACTTTTTGTGAGCACGCACAAGCACAAAATGTAAGCCTTGCCTTTTCACAGATTATTGGAAACTTCAGAGCAATTAGAAGAAAACTCCACTGAGTTCTAAGAATTGCATGTTTGTGTTTGTGCGTATGTATGTGTGTGTGGCCAGTGTGCGTGCAAATGTATTTACGTGTGATCCACGAGTTTGCATGTGTTTATGCCGCTGTGTATACATGTGCATTTATCTGTGCATGTATGTGTGTGTGATGCATGTGTGTGGGTGTGTATGTATCTGAGCAGCGTGTGGGTAAGTGTGTGCGGGTGGGTGTGTGTGTGTGTCTGTGTGGGAGTTTGTGTAAGCACAGAGGAGTTGTTTTTGATCAGTGAGCAAAAGTTTGCGCTTTTCATCTCTTTTTGACCGGGTACATGTGGTTTTTCTCTGGTACCTCTCCTTCACTGCATGCATGTGCTGCCTAGCTGCTCATGTTAACTTGAACAGAGTTTGTGGTTTTGTGGCCCGGATGGGTGGATGCATTTCTGTGCCTGAGGTAGGCTATGCCTCGAGGGTAGCGGCACAGAGTTGAAGCTGTAGGAAATAGGCTTGGTATGGGGGTTGACTGGGGGAGGCCAAGTTTCAAAAGGAGTAAACACAACTGTCCTGGGTCCATTTTTCACTTAAAAAGGGGGCTCATGTGATTATTAGTCTCCACAGAATAAGAAGGTATCTCGTTACTGTGGGTATAAACCAAAAGTTTTACATTTTAAAGCACTAGTTTGTAGAAATATGTGGTACTGACTTGTGTTGACAAGCCAGCTTAAGCAGAGGGCTATTGGGTCCACTCTGGGATGTACTTGATGTGGTCTGGCAAGGCTTTGTGGGTAGATCGAAGAAAAGCTAAAGAGGAAGTGTATGCAAATCACCACCAAACTGCAAAAACTGGCGGTGAAACAGAGTAAAATTAGTATAAAGCAGAGGGATGATTGTCTGCACATAGTACACCGCAGTCTCATGCTACTATTTTTTTTTTCACACTTGCCACAAGAACGTTTCACCCAAGAAGAGCGCCATTAGGTTATAGAAGCTCTGACTAATGCAGCTTCTATGGAAAATATCTCTCAGTGTTTGCCAGTGGGTGTCCAGGTGTGAGGAGAGTCTCCCACATGGTCGTCATCCTGGCCAATATTCAATATTAAAAACACAATACAAAGTCAATTGCAAAATCAAATCAAAGCAGAGTGAACTCTTCACTGTTGAGCCTAGTTATTTTGATGGCAATATTCTGAAAGGTGTTGAAAGTTTCCATTTAATATTAGTATCAGTCAGTGCAATTTGTAAACGTCCAATAATTATATGAGATGAACTATTTTTGCAATCTTAGGACTAAAGTGCTTCTTTAATATAGTTAACATTGTCAATAGTTAATATACACAGAAGCGGTTTCATTTCACTTCTAAATGATTAAAAAAAAATGTTTTTGTTTAAGTGTTGGCACCTCTGCTGGTGACAAGGTACTTAGATGTTGCAAGAAATGTTGCAATAATATCACGATAACATCAAATATTGTGATATTTTGACGATGATGATACAGGTTGGATGTCGCCCAAGCTTAACTAAAATAAGATTTACAGACCTACAAGAATATAAACAGAAATAGATGCATTTATTTCCACTAGTTCTACTACAACTACTACTGTATCTGCACTCTAATGTAAAGTATTACTGTACTAAAATACAAAACACGTGACCTGAAGAGGCCTGTGTCGATCTCATCCAGTCTGTTCCAGTTTCTGTACGGGGGATGGAGGAGATAGCACAAGTGTGCAATACTGGCAGCAGCTGAAGTGCGAGCGGTGCTGAACATGTTTTCACAGCCAGTTCAGCTCTCAGTGAGGAGTCGGCAGCAGCGGCAGCAGCAGCAAGCTGGACGGGTTGAAACTAATGAATAGCATGATTACTGCTCCTCAGGAGTCTGCTGGCTCCTGCTGTAGCATCAGCACACACACACACACACACACACACACACACACACACACACACACGCAGACACACACACACACACACACACACACACACACACACACACACACACACACACACACACACACACACACACACACACACACACTTCCAGCACTGCTTCTGCTTGTGTATGTTGTTGTGGAACTTAATTAATTTCAGTGTATACCAGTTCAGAGCTGAATGTTAAGTGGTGATACCATAATGACATCAAAACCGAAAACCAAAGCATGCAAAAGAAAAAAAAAAATCCATAAAAAATGGATGAAATGAATATTAGAAGCAGCATGACTGCACTGTAAGAAATTAGATGTGTAAAACAATGTTGTTTTTTATGTGGTAAGAAAAATGGCGCCCTTGAGAGAGTTTGTGTGTACATGCGTTTGTGCATATGTGTGTGTGTGTGTGTGTGTGTGTGAGTGCTGAGTGAGTGCAAAAGTAAATTCAACTCTTTGATGTCTAATTTCCTGCAAAATTGTCCCTTAACTAGCTTCAAAGTATTATTTGCTTTCTGTATTTCATGACAACATCCTGTACATGGTCTGTATCTGCTGTTAACACTTAACCGAGGTCACAAGCTGCTCACACACAACTGGGTGAAATATGAAACCCAGGCGGCCAAATTCTTGTGGTTGCACTATAACAACAAATGCAAAACGATTGAAATGTCTTGTGCATCATTTTATACACATTTCTCTGTAATTTAGCAGGACATATTTGGTATTTTTGGAATCTCTGGGGTCTTGACTAGAATTTAAAATAAAATTCAGCGGGTTTCAACAAAGCTTGCCAAACTTACATGTGTTTATAACGATGGACACCTTCAAATGTAATGGAAATTGCATGAGCACGCCTCAATATTTCAAACTCCTGTCAACTCTGATCTATGCTCTGTGGAAAAAACAAGAAAGAAAAAAAGTCCTGTGCCAATAATGTCCTTCAAAAGCTCTAATCTAACAGTATATCTAGACAACATCATCAAAGAAAGAGGAAGTGAAAATATTGCAACCAGCAAATGACTTTATTTGACCGTAAAGAAACCACTTCTACAGATATTTCAGTGCAAGTTCCAGTTTATTTTTTTAGTATTTACAGACAGAGAGAGAGAAAAAAAGACACGTGTAACATAGTTGTTATTTTCTTTTTGTTTTACACAATTGTAAAATCCTTGAATGCCAGCAGTGTTATTCCACCACACAAATACCTTGGCCATTATTTCTCGTTAGTGTTTCATTAGCTCTTTGACAGTTGTGGAGAGTCTATTAGCACTGAGGTCTCCGAGGGGCTCCACGTTACCCAGGAGAGCAGCCTGACTCACACACAGTAGTTACTTACTGGAGGCTGGATCTATACAGGAATGAAATATCAATTTTTTTTTTAACCCTATGTAACTCAGGTCTGAGCTTCGCTGAATTTGTGAGGATCCAGCCTTCTGTCTCCTGAGTTAATCGAAATGGAGGTTTGCTTTTCTTTACCGTGAGACTCTAAAAGTGACTCAGGTTGGATTTTCACAGTAATGAAACATCGGGTTTTAATCGTAACACTAAACGGATCTGGTCTTCTCTTTGCTGGATTTGTTTCTGTGTAAATCCAGCTTTTAATCTCCTGAGTCTAACAAGGAGGAGGTTTGCTGTTATGAGATTAAAAAATACAAGCAAAGCAAGACAAGATGACTCAGATTTTGCCATTGAACCTTCGATTTGTTTTGTATCTTGACAATGGCAGGTACAAAGATTGGAGAAAAAAAAAACCCCAAGAAACTGGGCTGGAGGCCATTATTTTTGTAGACATGTTGGAGGACGGACCTCAGCGCAGTTTGTGTGTGTATGGATGTGTGTGGTGCACCGGTGAAGCACAGAGTGGTGCGGTATATACATCTGACTGTGTCACATTGTGAGCTGATATGTGGTGTGTTCGCTCCGCAGCTCTGTAGCCGCTGGTCAACAGATTTTACTCATCAACATCCTTAAAAAAACAACATCCTCGCTGCAGCATCTCCCTTCATGCTGATATGAAACCCTTCAGTGGTAACACTCCATTTTCATTTACAGGAAATAATTTAGGTGTCTTTGGTTATGAACAGGTACAGATCTTTGGAGTACAGATATCCAGAAAAAACAGTACATATAGTTTGTGAAACCTTTGTACACTTTGTTTAAATGTTTCCACTGTGAAAACCTCAAGACCAAATAGCTTTTAAAACCACAAGGAATTCAGCTGCAGTCAGTCGAAATGCATTATTTTGCAACAAATCTTCATTTCTTGACTAAAAAAAAATAAAAAATAAAAAATAACCTGCAGTTGAACTAGCTGTGATTTTAAGTCAGCTGAATAAAGGTTTGTACTGACGAAGAAGTGGGTTATCATGTAACATTACAGCATCTTTGATAAAAACTGACTGAACTTGCACATTTTTTTTTTTTAACAGTTGTGCTTCTTTCCTTCTTTTCTGCATGATAAATTGGACCAAAAATGTGCGAGATACTTATTAACAGCTGGATTCTCTATAACAACTGAAATCTTCAGACAAACAACCATATATGTTGATTTTTTTTTTTTTTTTTTTCAAAACCCCATGCATTTGTGTTCGTATGGTCCAGATCTTTTGGTGTTACACATCACGTCCTGAACATGCCCGACTGTCTTTAATCATAAATGTGCACAACACTCCAACTTGCAATCTTACGAAATGAGATCTGAAGACGTCACTCATCTTGTAACTCAAAACAGACTGGTATGTATTTTTCATCCCAAGGCTGTGATTGTAGTTGGATATTAGTTCACTAGAGGACATATCACTACATACCGAATAAGAGAGGAAAACTGTAGGGTAGTATTTGTATATACTGTAACTCGTGTATAATTCATACTCAGTGTGGTGGTGGCTAGGATTATATATGGATTTACAGACGCTCCAATTTCAAGTTGTTGGATAGAGTACATGTTGCATTAGGCTTACACGCTTGCAAAATATCTGTCTGTACACAGCTTTAAATATTTTTTATACAGAGTGATATAGGAACGTACATACAGTCTAGGATAGTTGGGAGCCATGAAAGCCCTCCTTGAATTTACTGCTAGAATCTGCCCGTACTGCCATAAAGTTTTCATCGTACAGCTCATGATGTTGGTTTAATAATGTGATACTTTTTTGATCGCCGTAGGAAAATTCTCCTCTCTTTCCTTCGTCCAAAGGAAGGTCAGAGAACAGGTCAGCGCCTTTGAGATCTCGGAGGGTGTCTTGCACAAGGGCACTTCAGCAGGGTGGATGCATGCCCAAAACAGAGACTCGAGCCCGTGCCTTCCAAGTAAAAGGCATCACCGCATCATTCTGTTGCTGTAATCTTATCTATCGCTGCCCTATCTGCCCTAATACACCCCATATCATCGTGCCAGTAAGTACAAACCGGTATAAATGCATGGGTGGATGTGTCGGGACAGTCCCTAACTTAGCATGTCTAACAGAAATCTTTAGATTTTTCTCCCAAAAAAAAAAAAAAAAAAAAAAAAAGAATCCACCTGTGACAAAAATGAAACCCATGTATCAAAAGAAGAATGTCATCCTCACCTGAACCCTGCAGAGCTAACTTTGCTGCCTGGAGATGTCTCAGGTATTGACTCGATCTCCTCGATAGAAATACACTACAAAGCCTGCCACTTTTTCCTCAAAGCGGGACAGCAAGTCTTGTAACCACAGATCTCTTGCAGCCAGCTGGATTTTTTTTTCTTTTTTTTTTTGTTGGGTGGTCTGGGCAGTCATTGACATCAAAGTGTTTTGAGCTCAGATCTCGAGGAAGACTGAGGAGAATCCCAGTTGATACTTTTAAAGTCTTTATACAGAAAAATATCCCATGCCACCAGCGCCGTAGGAATTCCACCTTCGACTACTCAATATACATCAGTGTGCAAGCACATGGGAGATAAGTGTCACCAACATGAGACGTGGTGTGTCACCATTTGCAAAAATATATCTTAATATTTTTTGCCTCGTTACTTACAGTTAGACAATATAAATAGTACGTTATACATGGAAACTATATGGGGAACTCAAAACAGATATACAGTATAGGCTATGCTAACTTAAAGTGCTAAGATACGTAGATTTCTGATCAGGCCGCAGGCATAAAGGTATATTCTGACTAAAATGTTCCCTTCACTTGTAAAGAAGTCACTTCAACACCAATGCCCCGCCCTGCAGGGCATCATCAAATCTACATTAGGGTGAATCCACCTCTTATCAATCAAAAAAATAATTTAACATTCACATTCTCCAACTTCTAAAAAGCTTGTCAGTAGATGTATGTGAGATATTCTCTGTGGAATGTTTTGCGGTTTCTAAACTGCAGTGGAAACTTCCTGGTTTTGCAGAAATGAAAGAAATTTGGCGTCGAACCCTGATCCACAGACAGTCAATAAAGTGGCTCAACGTGCCACAGTCTCCTAACCTTACTGCAAACTTAAAATCTGTTCAAAAAGCTGAGGCACCTCTCCATATACCTTTGTTTTTGTCTGCTGGATCAGTTCGATGCGCCAACTGCTGAAAACCCAGGCTATTATTAGACATGTAGTGCACATGCCCCACTGCAAATTAAAGTGTAAATGTGTGAGATAGAAAATTTGAAAGCAGGTATATTTAAAGCTAAGTGGATGTTAGTGTCGTGTGCCACAATAGAACAACTCAAAGGTGACTGAAGTCTCCCTGATCTTTCATCGATGCATGAAACTTTTGACATGTAGAGCATCTAAACCCGACCTGCTGTGTCTCTCCGTCATCGTCAGCAGACTTTTCTAAAATGAACTGCCCTGTGAAATGAAACAAGACAAGACCTGAAACTGTCACACAACATTGCTCATGACAAGAAAGCAGCAACCAGAGTCACTGACTAGATAAAAGATCGGCAGACTCTACATGTGTAGTCAATAATCCAACACTGACCCATGTTAAAGTATCTGTGCCCCTGTCCCATTCTGGATCCCCTCCCATACGCCGTCACGTGCTGTGCACCAAAAAACACATCCGTCTGTGATTCTCGATTTTGACCTTCCCCTTTGACCAGGTCTGGCAATCTCTTACATAATCTATGAGCGAGTCTGGCAGCGACAGAGAGCGGAGATGTGTGCAGACCGGTTGCCATGGCAATCAGATCTTGCTGTTCTCCAGGTGGGAGTCGATGTGCTTGATGAGGGCATCGTCAGGGTAACCGACGGGGAAAATCAGCTGGCACAGAGGACAGCTCCGCATGTCACTCTCCTCCGTCTCCATCCACAGCTACACACACACACACACACACACACACACACACACACACACACACACACACACAGACATAATCAGTCGGCAGGATAAATCATATTTGTTCCTCATCTTAGTCTCATTGCTGGGTCATATTAACCGTTCTGTGGGAGTCAATCAGAAAACACCATTAGATGAGCAATCACTTTTGACTTATGCTGAATGCACAAAACATAGGATCACCTGCTCTTTCTGTGCAATAGAGTGATTCAGTGAACCCAGGTGGAAACTCTCAGCTTGCTATTCATTTAACCTTTAATTAGGCCTGCGTGATATATCGTTTCAGCACTGACACTGTGCTGTGCATATGTGTAATAGTCAAACTGCAGGATGTGTAGTGTCAAGTGAGGCATATTAATTCAAACACATCATGCTACAACTCACAAGCATCTCATTTTCCATGACTAATCTACAAGAAAAGTCTAATAAAATATAATTATAATTGGTTAAAAGTTCAAAAGTTACTGTCACAGGGCTGGTCTGTGTCCTAATGTAGGAAATGCTAAAAACACACATATTGAATATCTACACATGAATACCACACTGCATGTGTCTGGTGAAATTTCCTGCATTTTTTTTCATCATGTCACAATATAAATGACAAAAACAGACGTCGGAAAAGATGTCAGTTTTTTCCAATATGGTGCAGCTCTACCTTTGATCAACTTAGTTAGGTGACAGGGAAGGTACTAGCGGTGACTGAAAGATCGAATGTGAAACAACTCCTCTCAGTCAGTAAGGTGCCGTGATTCAAAAACTAACACATAATTTCCTATACCCCTGGCTCAGCAGACCCTGGAAGCCTCAAAGTGACTGTGCACTGAAAACTGTTTCAAAATGTTTCACTGTTTCAGATTCACCAATAAAGCTCATAATACCTGGGTTTCCTGTGGTTTTTACGGAGCATCAATTTTCACACTTTTTTTTTAATGACTCATTTTCACAACGTATTCACTTCACTCACATTGATCGAGGGCCAGGACTGAGCATGCTCCGTTGACATGTATCCTGGTGGGTGGCAGCTGAGGGTGTTGGGTCGCTGGGGGATGGGGAAGGCCGAGCAGGACGCTGGACCTCTCATGATACCAGTGGGCATAGCAGCAGAGGGCACGCCCAGTGTCCGCGGTGGGCTGATGGGATGTGGGCAGGTCCACTCCTCCTCGTCCTCAGAGGACTGGTGTGGCTGCGGGGCCGGTGTGGGTGGGGGAGGGGGCTCAAAATGCAGGTGGGACACCTCTGACAGTGGGAATGGCATCTCCCTTGAGAGGCGCATGGAGCTCTCCCCGAGGCCCCCATCTCCTCCCGCACTGCCCTGATGGGGAGATGGGGAGCCTCTGTGCTGCGGTCCACCATGAGGAGAGCCTGCGTGTTGGGGTGGCTGCTTTGGGTAGCCCTCCACATAGGGGCGGGGCTTGGGCAGGGTGGAGACAGGGTCCAGAGAGAAGCGGGGCGGGCGCTGGTAGGCTGAGGGGTCAGCGACCTCGGAGTAGCTGCGACGGCCCTGGAAGCTGGCACGCAGATGGTGGCTGGGCGGCCGGCAGGAGTAAGATGCCGGGCCGTCGTTGACATCCAATAAGGGTGAGCGGCGGTGCATGTCCGGGGAGAGGCGCTGGAGCACTGGGGAGCGTCTCTGGGGGATTGGGGAGTGGTGTGGAGGAGGAGGAACCGGAGAGTGGCGCTGTGGGATGGGCGAGTGGCGCTGAGAAACAGGAGAGTGCCGCTGGTGGTGGATGGGAGAGTGAAGCTGGACTGGGGATTTTCGCAGGGAAAACAAAAGCATATGTGAAAAGACGGCACAAACACACAGGGGAGTTGTCCCCAAATTTTGAAACACAACACAGAATTGGCACCTATAGAGTCGTTTGCACAATTAAATAAAGGTTGTCATTGGAATAAATGCAAAATCCATGTCACCATGTCAGCATTAGAAATGTTAATATGATTTTGATCAGGACATTCATAACCTTGACATAAACTTGACAAAATACACCCTCCCATATATGCTGCACCAAGATATGCAGTTATAATAAATCCAAGTTCTTTTATTTATTATAAAAGGATGTTGACATAGGCACATACAGTACGATGGTCGACTTTCCTGTAATTAGAAGATTGCTATCAGCCGTTTAAGAAAAAATAAGACTCGTATGTTGATGAGTCAGTCACCTCTTTTTAGTCACCACTTCAGCGTTAAGCTCCACTTCCCATATCAAAGAGGAAACATCATTTATGGTTGGGTGGATGAGGTGTTAAAAGGGAGGGGGTGTTTATGCTTTGAAACTCTCTGTGAGCCTCCAAATGAGGAGAAAACAGCCAATTGGGAGTGTTCAACTGACATTTACTGCTACAATATAACCAGCAGGATAATTTTATGGCTCCTCTTAGAATTACACTTCCCTGATGACTATTTCAGTGAGTGACAAGAATTTTTTTTCGTTAAGAGTATTTGTTTTGTTGTTAGTGATCGCCTGAAGGGGATCATAACATTTGCAGATTATTATTATTTTTTTTTTAGCTAATTAAGCACTGGCACCATTTAACTCACATTTTCTAGATTAATGTGATACAAGAACATCTCAGAGAATAAATATGATACAGCGTTATAAAAACCCAGTCAAAATCTTATGGTGCTTCTCAATAAAACTGAATGGATACCTGTTCATTTTAGAGTACAACTACCACATTCAGAAAGGTGCCTTTGAGGGAATGATTTCTCTGACAATGTTTTAAAACAACAACAACAAAACCACATCATTATTAGTGGCAATATGTTTGCCATGTTTTTACAGTTTAAACCATTCACAGCACAATAAAAGCATTGCACGTGTTTTTTTTTTTTTTTTTTTTGGATTGTGGCAGATAGTAGACACCATTGTGACAAATGAGTTGTATGAGTGACTTAGTGCAAGAAGAGAAAGCTGCTGCTACTGCCTGCAGCTGTGAGTCGTGTGCTGCAATAAGTCAGTAAGTTTCTGTCTTTACCATTAGCCTTAAGTGGGAGGGTGGGATCAACAAAACATAGCCAAAAGTACAGTTAAAGACATCAGCTGTTGAAACCAATAAATGATCAAGGGAGATTAAGGTTTGTGGAGCATGGAGCTTTGACCATGATCTCAGTATATTTACACTTATTCAGTTCCATGACCTTAAAAGAGTCTATCAGATTCAATTTTTATTCATGATGTTGCAGTTTCTATAGAGTTTCTATAGAGTTTCAAATTATATGCTATATTTACATATAAAATGGGAGTCAAACTCAAGGTACCCTCATGTAGATCATGATATATCAGCTTCTTTTTCTTTGTAGCACAAGCCTCAGACACAAACAAGGGTTGAGACGATTTGCCTCATGACTGACCTACAGTATTTTATATGGAAATGTGCTAACCTGGGCTGGCCTGCTCCTGTGAGGCTTTCCTCAGGATCTCTGTCTGCTTGGCGCTCAGTGCCTGGAGGCGCCCGAGCTCCTCTGTTAACTCTGTATAGGCCAGAGCCAAATTCACCCTGAAGGGAAGATGAGTGGAGACAGAGATAATTATGTAATCATTATAGTCATTATAATCATTATCATTATAAAATGTTATCATGTAAAAGGAATTTTATTCAGTACAGCTAAAATTACAAACACTCTAATCTCTGTTTAATGAGTCAAACTTCTCCCAGTTGTGCATGCCATTGTTAGTCTAAGGCTTCAATATGCCATCGCTGAAAACTGTAAGATGTACGGTGTCTTGCATAACTAAACTGCAGTAATCACATAACTGAGAGCTGAACTGCATCGCGAATCCTCCATGTTGATACTTCTTCATCTCCTCCTTACAAACTGAATAATTACTGCAGTGCTGATGAGGACTCACATATCAAGCCAGCTAATTGGGAGCCTTATATTTTTAGAGTGCAAATTACAGCGCATGATTTAAGTGCATAAAATCACCCTATTTCATGCAAGACGTGCCATGTCTCTCTCAGGGGCCATGTTGACAGAGCAGCTCTATTTCAAGAACCATAAACAAGGCTGGATTACTCATAGGCTTTTGTGTCTAAACCATGGCAACAAGCTATCTTTGTCTTTACTCATTACCTTTAAGGATTGAAATGGATGCAAACTGTTGGTATAAAAACAGAAATTTGTTTTGGGCAGCAGCAAAGCCAAAATGACTGTGACGCAAGGATAAATGAAATGTTGTGCGAGACGAAGTGCATACTGGGACTTACATGTCAATAGGAACAGTATCAAACATCAAACACAAAGGTAATTTAACACTTCGTCATGTCTCCATGATAACTGAGGTGGTCTGAACAAGGTTGTAGTTATGTGGTTGAAAACAGAGAGACAGGGGTGGTGTGAGACACATATTATGGCAGAGATGTTGAGATAAGCAGGAGCAACTACCAGCTGCCAGTGCCTGCAACCCTCAAATCTGATAAGGGATTACTTATCTGAAATGTTCAACCAATTTTTCTAAACACCCCAGTCTTGACTTGAACTTGAGTCATTCCAAAATTGATGGTGGTAGATTAAAAAAGTCAACGATAACATGGGTGAAAACTAACAGGAAACCTTTTGAGAAAGAAATTCAGATTTCTATTTGGCAAGCAGTTTATCCTGTAAGTTACCTCAGCATGTATGACTGACATATGTGCAGCATTCACAGTAAATAAACCACAAATGGCAAAAGTTTCATCATTCATCACTCCGCTGACAACTAATAATAAAACCCCCCCACACAGAATAAAAAAACGGCTAATATCCCACAGAGGCAACTGCAAACAGAGACAACCTGACTACTAATTTTATTAGTGGTGAAACACAAAACAAAAGTGGAAAGACAAGAGAGGAAGTTGTTGTTAGATGTGCACCAGGTTTCTGCCAGTTTCAGGTGATAAGGCGCATTCACTTGGGGCACATAAAGCCAAATTAACAAAAAACTTGTCGCTTGATGAGAATTTGATAAGCATCATTCTTTAGAGATGGTGCCAGATAGAAAATGACACACACAGCTTTTGCATATCCTGGGGATTTCAACTGCAGAAATAGGAACAGACATGAAGTTAAGTTGCAATCACCAGCGAAAAACACTGAAGTATCCAGCCTACACAGCAGGAAAGAAAAAAAAAACCCGCACCCTGTCAAATTAAAAATGAGTTCCCCAGCAAACCCACTCACTAACTTAATTGAGTCTTGCCTCCTGCTTGCGTGTGTGTACTTGTGTGTGCGTGTGTGGATGTGTGTGCATGTATGTGTCTATTAGTGTACATGCGTGTGTGTGTGTGTGTGTGTGTGTGGAAGGAGGAACACTGTGCTAACTCTATAACACCTCATATTTTATCTAATGATATTAGAGGTTTTTACTTCCCTGTTCCAATTTCACTCTACATTAATTCATTTTTTCTTTTATTTTTACACCTTACAATCGGCAGCTACTGCAAAAACAATAAACTGTACAAAAACAGGCTGCGGCTTTGTTGATCGCTATTCCATGACATCCCTCCAGATTCGCCCTAATTAAACTGTTGTCTCGACAAATAAAAATAATTTAAAAAAAAAAAAGCCACGGCCTGCATTTCAAGTAAAGGAGATTGAAATTCTAAAAGACACCGTACAAAAATTGAAGCTCAGTCATAGATTCCACCGCTTACTCGGTCTTTGCGACTGGCCCACTTAGTTTTCCACCAACCTGCTATGACTCAGAAAGACAGAGTGGGATATCAAACCCCCCTCATCTACCACCGTAGAAAAGCCATCTTCAACATCCTTTTATGTACCTCAAGGAGTGCGGTGCCAACAGTGCCAAGATAAGGGCTCAAGCATGCTAAAGGGGTCGTGGATAAAAGCCTCAACCAAATGCATAAACAGGAAAATAAAACAACTTACAGGCATGGTGGAGGGCATTACTGACATTGCTGGAGCACCCATAAGCTGAGCAGAGTTTTGTCCCCCTGTATCCATTTTTTTTCATCATGTGTGACAAGGCTACGCATTTCAAAACTTCCCTCACTTCTCAAGTGCTGCACTAGACTGACATTGTCTGTAGGTATATATTTTTCTTGACAGTTCAGGTACACCCAGCTCTTCCTTTTCACACTTCTGCCATATCAGTTGTGAACTGTGCCTGTGTGTTTTGACAGTCGCTGACAGAGGCCGGGGTAGGAAAGCGACACCTCTCACTCAAGGCACCCTGTGTTGAACACTTTCATCTAACTGTGAGTAGGCAAAATTCCACCTAGATCGCTTAATCGTCAGGTTATTTTAGAAATACTGTGTAGGTCTCCTGTGTATTTATGTCTGTGCAAGTCTAAGAAACCTTTGCGAGCATGTGTCTGTTCTGTCACATTTTTGCCTCTGTCGTGCCTGCTTGCCAGTGTGTACACATTCACCTGCGCACACATACAGTAAAGTACATATGTAGGTGGGAAACGATCATGCCGACGCAGCATCGACACGAGATTCATGCCAGTGAATCGATCAGACATGACAGTGTGTGTATGTGTGTGTGTGTGTGGGGGAAGATAAAGTGAAGAAGAGTGTGTGGGCTGAACGTGACCTCTGGTCTGATTAGATGTTACAAAGAATAGACCATCGCTGCGGCTGCCTGTGAGAGCTGCACATCTGAGCTCCTGTTTGCTGGCGAGCACTCAATGCAATATTTCTTCTTTTTCAAATCCAGTGGAGTTCAGTCACTTGGATTCAGATCATAGCCTCAGGGAAAACCACTGCTTGAATACAGGGAGGTCAACAAGGTAAAAGCTGTTGAGAGTCTATATGACAAAGGAAATAGAAGGAAAATTGGGTTTAGGCTTACTGACCTTCCACCACCTTCCTTTTCTTGTAAACAGGTCAGGTGTTAAACGGCCATCAGATAGTGGTGGCTGCTTTTCACACTGCAGTCCACACACTCACACACACTGTCACACTGTGTGCTTTCAGTGGAACACAGAGAGGTGTCAATTCGTCCTAACACCAAGCACCCGCACACCAAAACATTCAGTGATGCTCTTTGTTTAGTACCGATACAAAAAAACGGTGTGTGCAATTATTATCCATTTAACTGTGCAGAGGGATATCTAAAACCTGCACATTGTGGTTCAGCATTCAAACTGCTGTTGTTCTGCAGTGTTGTTTTGTAACCATGACTGGTTATCATCTAACTGCACAAAAAAAAAACAACAGAGTTTTATATTTGGCCAAAATGTGTGAGAAATGTATGAGAAATGAGAAGTATAACAGATTTGAATCGGTTGTCACTTTCCAAAAGTCTAAGAGTCTTTTTATTGAAGCCCAGGACTGGCAGAAAATAGAGAGCAAAGAACGAAGAAAAGAAGGTTAATTGAGAATAAAATTTAGAGACGTAACAACGTTTCCTGGCAATTGAAAAATAAAACTGAACTTATGGTTTTTTGCTGTTTGATCAAACATCAGCATCTGGTGACATTCATCAGTTCTTCCTGACAACTTCAAATGAACGGAAATGCCAAAAAGTAGCAGTGAAACTTATTACAAATGACATAAAAGTTCCTCAACAATTTCCCCTTTCTGAGCACAAATTACCAATTAGGGCAAAGGTGCGGCTCTCGAAAACACAAGCAAATCTTCCATATCAATCTGTGCAGTTTACATTAAACCAGCCCAATTACAAGAAAAGGCACCATGACGGAGAGTAGGCATTGAAAAGTTTTTAAAGTGGGGGTGGGTTATATTGTTGAGTAAAACCAAAAGGTGACCAAGGTCTGGAAAAAGCAGTAGGCTTCCAACACACGCTCAGCGAGTCAGCCTCGCTTAGCTGCTTCACCATTTACTTTCAGTTTGCTCCCCATCAAAACAGATCTGGGGTTTCGCTGTGTGGGAGTAAGCTGCCCAACTTGCTGTGGTTTTCTCTCTCTCTCTCTCTCTCTCTCTCTGTTTTTTTTTTTTTTTTTTTTTTTTGACATGCAACACCTTGTACACAGTCTTGCGATGCCAAGGGCTATTTCAGGACAGAATGAGAAATGAATTGGTTTCTCCCCTCTCGGTGCAAATTATTAAAGACATTTCCTTTATTGGCTATAGAATTTAGGGAAGATGAAAGGGAAGACAGCAGCTTGAATGCTCACCATCCCTCTGCATAAAAATCAAACATCATCTATGCAGGATTGGGGAAAATGAACAGCTAGAGAGGAGTGAGTGGACACACTGGCACACAGAGATGTTGGCAAAAACCCAGCGATGAAGACACTGACAGACAGGGTGATTACCAGGTAGAGGTAATACTTCCAACTTCCACTGTGCTTACGCTGCCCCCTACTGTCTTTTACCGATTTTCTGCTACAGGTCCTGTACTTCAGACAGAACACCTTGCAAAATGTGTCAGCCTGGAGCAGAAATGTAATGGGTAAATGCATACCATACACTCAGTGGCCACTTTATTAGGTACAACTGTACAGTCTAATGTCATCCAATACACCAGTGCAGCCCTAAATTTTGCTTTTATGATGCCTATTATGTTCAATTTTTTTATGCTGTTCCAGAGGTGTTATTTTAATTGTATGTTTAAGCATCAAGGTAATAGTTGGTGGTGGTGCTGTGCGGACCTGTGTTGTATTCAGAGCTGTTTCTAATATTCTGCCCTCCCAGATGTATTTAAATAGGGAGGCCAAAAAATTAGAAACACCTCTCAATATAATCTAGTTCAGTGCAACACCACCTTTACCTCATACAATTAAATTTACACACAACAAAAACTGAACATTATAAACTTCATAAAAGTAGAAATCATATCAGAGCTGTTGTGCTGAATTGCATTCACATATCGTTACTTAATGCACATACTGCACATACTTTTTATGAATTAGGATTAATGCACAAAGTAGGATTGATGCACATATTTTTCTATAATGCACATACAAATTTTACAAACTGATAATGCAATATTTTTCATGTTTCTAATGCACAAATTTCTAATACACATAGCAACTGCAACCGACCTAATTTCCCCTCGGTGATCAATAAAGCATTGATTAGACTGTGCAGATGTACATAATAAAGTGGCCACTGAGTGTACATGGCTGTGCATGTACAGCTTCTGTGCCATAACAATTATGGTAGTTATTGTGGCCGTGGCTTTATTAGTGCTAAGCTTGAACCTGGTTAGGCCGGGATGAGAAGATCTTGTATAGTTTCTAATGAGGCCCCGGGAGGTCAGCCTGAACACATCGCAGCAGGGGGGGTGAGGATACAGGTCAGCAGGGGCTCCTGGTGAAACAGCACCGCTTCTTGTCTCTCACTCTTTCTTCTCTTCATCTTTGTCTCCCATGGTGCCCTCTGCGCTCTGCTCCAGTATCTGCACACTTCCCTCCTGACATAACCCCCTTCCTTCCTGCTTTCCTTCCATCCTCCCTTTGTTTGTTCCTCCCCACCTTATTTCCTCCTTTACACACCTTTTACTCTCCCTCCCTTCCCCCAGTGCCCAGCGGTCGGCCATAGTCACTTACTGCTCGTCTCCCACCTTCTTTATCCACTCCACATCACACTGCTCGCATGAAGAAGTCATTTCCTGCCGAAGTAGAGCGTAAAATTAGATTAGCATGCAGGTGCTATAAGACTATTGGACAAAATATGACAGCAAGAGCCTATAACGAGACAATGTGTTAGAGCATAACATCTAGGAACAAGGTGCAATGTGAGATGGTGTATCTGTGGGTTTGGTGTAGCAAAAACAGGCCTGTGTCCGTGCGTATACATGTGTGCATGGGTCTGTGTGTGTGTGTGCAACTGTATTCTTTCATGGCTATACGTGTACAGGTGTAACTTCAGGCTTTATGTAATTTTGTGGCAACACTGCCCCACCAAAGAGTCAACGTATTCAGAAAGTTCAGATGCTGATCTCTTTTTAGTTTCTTGGAAGTACATTCAAAGACAGTCAGTTAGTCATAATTGCTTAAGTACTAAAATCGCCATCTTAACAAGTCTATTGCTCTTATATTCAGTGCTAAAAATCATGTTTTCGTTACAAGATTAAACAAAAAACTGCCAGTAGGATGAGATAATCCCACCTGTTTTCAATGCTGATCAACTTGTTTCCAAAACTTTCTTGAATTTCTTGACTCATTTTCTTATTAGTAGTGGGCTGATCTGCCTCATTCTGCCTGGCATCAACATAGTTATACTTGTTCCCAGAAAAAAAAAAGAAATAAAAAACAACAACAAACTGAAATAAGTGGAACTGCATTTGAAGCCAGTTGGATTATCTCACCCCACTTGCAGAATTTCTCATTTGTTAGAAAAAAAAAAAAATCAACAACAAGGCTTTCACAGTGAATATGAAACTGAATGACTTATTAAGAAGGATTTTTTGGATTGTGCTAGAATTTTGTGTTCCAATACTCTCTAAACAACAGGCTTCTGTGGTATTTATGCAGGACTAAGCGTAGTTAGGTGCAGATTAATGGGGAATTTGGTTCTGGTTTGTGATCCTGCATAATTCAGTGGGTGGAGCTTGATGCTGACACTGCAGGGTTACGGCTTTTATTCCCTACGCAGCTCAATAGCCTGACACAAAAACTGGCAAGGTTAGGGTTTTGTGTCCCACTGGGGCCACCCATGCTAAAAATGCATATCCTTATGGGGCGGTAAAACACTGAATTAATCTGGCATACAGTACGGTTTCGTTATGAATTCTGTCATGATTCATCTGCCTACATGTGTGGATTTCCAAGCAATCTGCTCAAATCTACAAGTAGTGCAAAAAAGTAAAAAAAGTTTAAAAAACGTCCTGATCTTTACTGTCCTGATGAAACAAAACCAGTGCATGTGATACTCCAAACAGAGTAAAACAAACTCTAATTATTATTATTTGCTCCTGCTGTTTGTCCCATGTCTGATGTGTGTGTGCATCCGTCACTGACCCTCTCCCTCTGGCTGTTCTGCAGCTGCCGCATCTCCTTTTTGAGTCTCTCGCACTCGGCCTTCAGCTCCTCTTCCCGCTGACACGCCCCCTGGGCCTCGTGTCGAGCCCCCTCTAGCTCCGCCTCCAAACGCTGCAACTTAAGGTCTGATAGGGCGTCCAAACTACGGGAGCTCTGAAGGGTCAAGGCGGGGCAGTCCAGCACTGGGAGAAAGGAAGAGGAAGAGAGGGGCAGAGAGACAGAAACATTATGCTATTTTATATTGAGGGCCGATGGTGCAAAAAGTGTCTTCAAACTCTTCATTCAGCCAATCGTCCTCCTCATATCTGCGTTTCTTTACACGGCTCGATCGGCCTTCCATTTGATGTAAGGCTGTAGTCACTAACTACATCGCTTGCTCATTAATATGCAACATAGCACACTCTCAAATATGCGTAGGTGCTTCCATAACATATGCCCAGTTCTATGTCAAGAAATGCAAATATAGGGAAGGTCATTGGCTGAAGTGCTTGAAGGTAAACAATAATAACACAGGCACAAATCCAGCTTCAATGTGTATTTTTTTTTTGTTTGTTTTTTTTTTTCTTTTGGTTTTTGCACTGTTTTAAGAGGTAATAATAAATAATACATGGCTGTGTGGACAACTGTTTTGCAAAATTGTTTTTGCTCCATCAGCCTCCCATGATTTTGAATCAGCTTGCAGGGGTGTGTGTATACATGTATGCTGATAAAATAAACTCTCTCTTGGTGCTCACATGCAATCGTCTGTGTTTTTTCTGCACATTGCAAAATAATAAAAAAAGGAAGAAAAAAATAACTCTTACAACACCACACGTAATTGTTCTCCTGACTGACTAATGTGCATTTCCAATCCATGCTTGCTTTATCATAGATGAGTATGAAAGAGCCAAAGCTGATTTCCTCCAAGGGCAGCACCTTCCTGTTAGTACCTGGCCTGCGTGGGCTAAATGATTCAGCTCCGCTCGCACAGGCTCAGTTGTCGAGCCAGTAGATATGGTAATAGCATGGCAGTAATCTTTTATCCCATCATCCTGCCTCCTATCAAATACATTCATACGTGCATTTAAACATACACACACATGCACAGGCTGCCCCTCTGTAGAACACTCTGGCTCATTACAGTGCCCCCCATCACACGTGCAAACACGAAATAACAGAGAGAACAAGGAGAATAACTCATAGCAAATCAAACAAAAGGCACGTGACTGTGGCAGCACAGCCTCACCTCTACTCCCAAGGAACAAATATACTGACTGTATAGAGTGTACAGTCATTTGTTATATAAGGTATATATGGTACTGAGTGCTTCAGCCAGCACCATAACAAAGATGGTTGACCTTCACAGTTAACACAAGGAAATCAGCTAACATCCTTGGAATCATTTGCAAGCTTGTGTGCATTACTAAATACAATGGCTGTATAAAAGGTAAGTAATCCATTACTTTAGAATGCATCAAACAAACAAAAGAAACATTCCTTCAAGTACTTCACCCCCTTCTACTTTTACTTTTAGTACGACTTCAAGCCAGGAAAAAACAGGAAATGCTGGGGAGCCCCCTCCTAAACACTGATCCTGCATGGTGGGTCTGAACAGAGGAACAAACCACTAACACACACACACACACACCAGGGATAGTAAGTGATGCAATGTTACAAAAGCAATGCTAAATTACAGCAAGTGGACACATGTAGAAAATAATACGGTGCAGTGTGTAAGACGAACATGTCAGGGACGAGCGGTGAGGAAAGGAGCGTTCTCACCTACTTTGTCACAACCTCCAGCTCCTTCTCTTACTCACATGCACACTCATTCATACACACAGTCATGCATTTGTACACACACAAGCAAACTCACACACACAGCTGCTCATCACACTATTCATCACTGCTTTGCCCACGTTTTCTGACTCCTTAACACAGATTCCTGAAAAAAAAAAAAATCACATTTTATGTTAAGTTAGCCGTCTTGATGCCTATGCAGCATTATGACTCCCCTCTCCTCAAACTATGACTCAGCAGCAGCAGAGATGGCGATGATACATTTATACATTTTTTTTTTAGCCTTAAACTGTGACCCATCAACAGGTCAGAGTTTCGGGTTTACTGCCTCCACAACATCTGTTATTTTGCAGTGATAATGTGGATCTCACACACAGCAGTAGTGGACTGCAAGAAATATCCTCAGTATGTTAATAGGCAGTTTCATCAAGTATTCAGTTGTGCAGTCTTGTACAACAAGTGACTTTGTCAATTGCTATCCTATATTATCCTAAAGAATTTAATCTAATGTAAGACATTTTCTCCCTGATACACTAAAGGCTTGCGGTGGCACTAATGGCATTGGTCTTTTGAACTGATGAATATGTATGTCAAGGTGTGTTGACCATAAAGAGCCAAAATGAAAGAGGGGTATATTTGAATTATTATATTGCTCCTTACTCCTGGTGTACTGAAGAAAAAACAACTTATTTTACCCTGGATTGCACAGACTATTCACCGCCCAGTGAAAATGTTTTAATTTAGGTGCAAACATTAAAAAAAAAAAAATTAAATTAAATTAAATTAATTTTAACTTCACTGACAGCCTACTTAGGTTTGTTTTTTCAAAGTCAAATCATGTTACGTGACTTGCAGTGCATTTCCCTATTAATCAAAGGTAGGGATTACGTTACGTTTCCCCATTACAATGTAATTTATTTCATTTCATGGGGAGAGTGAACATACACTTTACACCCCTGGCTGCTGACGCCTCTGAAAAATCCTATAACCCCTGCAGAAAAGAGATACAACAATTCTCATCTTAGAACAAGAAATGCATTGAAGATCACGTCTGAAGTTGCGGTTTCACTGCCCTGACCGCACAGGTGGAGTGCAGTCCAGAGATGGGCTCACTGCTGCTTGCTGCATCCTCCATAACCCAGCCATTCACTTATGGACAAACTGAAAGAGGGCAATGATGGGGATGATGATGCAAAGGAAGAAGTGCAGCAGGAGGAAGATGAGGACGTTTGGGGAGAGGTGTGGCGGGTACAACAAGGCTTGAGTGAGGAGATTTTTTTTCCCCTGACTTTTTCATGGATGTCCAATTCACCATATGGATTTTTTCTGTAAGCAATCTGAACAGAAAGCACTGGAGATATTTGATCATTTGGACTGGATTATTCAGAAGTAATATATCACATTTGTTTTCTACATGATAACAGGAAAAACATGCATCTTGTAGTCATCCAGTTTAAATAGCAACTCCAATCGGCTAATTGAGCTGAAATTGTGATGGAGCTCTTTTAAATGTTGCCAAACTCACTAAATTGGTAACAGTTGTGCCCCCTTATTTTTTGTGAATGCAGCTTGTTTGCACCTACCTTAGTAAATCAGGGTGTTTTTCGTTTGTTTGCTTTTATTTGTAAAATCAATATAAGTCTTCCAGTTGAATGAGATCGCTCTCATTTCAAATATCTTGGAACAAGTGAAAACATCGTGAAAAAAGTGAAGTGATACGGCCAATCTGAAGCTGTGGTTACAAGTTTCAGGGGCACAATTCATTTGTGTTACAATATGTCAAATTATTGCACCTCATGACTGAAAAACAAGAGTTAACGACGTGTTAGTACAGATACATTTTTCAGCATTTGGAATAGAGGCTAAAGAGAATAACAATCACCCAACACTACAGATGGGAGCGGCAGGCTGAATAATAGGGGAGAGATGGTTAAATTTACAGCAGCAGCCACACCAACTGTTTCAATCCAGGGAAACTGAATTTGAGACACCAGTAACAGCACAGATTACAGCTGCCCTGCTCTGCAAGTGTGATTAGGCAGCAAGAACATGTTGCACAGTTGTAAAGTTGATTCATTTTGCCAGTATGCTGTTGATTTATCTGACCTTTTAAATTTAATGTTGGTTGAACAGATTGCTGGATATTATTACAGCTTGAGAAAATGAGGAAATATGAACCATGATTAACGGAGATAAGACTGGTGGCTGTGTTTCTTGTTACCTAGTATTTTGTATTCTCTTAACTGTTTAATTACACTGTATTAAAATGAAAGAGCTGTAATTCAAAGGGTTACCCAATCATCCAGACATAAATCTTTAAGTTAATATATTATGGATGTCTATCAAAGTGAACTAAAGTACATGAACCAAAAAACTGACCCAAACAAACCTCTTTAATTTATGTTTCGCCACTGCATTATATAACGAATTCAAATGCAGGTGCCAGCTAATGCTAAAACTGCATATGGCAGAAATGCAGGATTTTCTGAGTCATACCAGGATAAATGAATAAATAGAGCCACGGACTAAAGAAATAAATTGTCGACTGAAATCCCTCTGGAGGACAGCGGCCAAACAGGGACAGGGAGCTACAGGCAGAAAGTTAGCAAGCTGAAATGTTTCTCTTTTCCGAGTGTCCGGTGAGGATTCGTGATCAAAAGGTGACAGTCGTCCTGGGACAGCGGAGGGTTACTCACTGTGTGTGTCGGGGCTGTGGAGCTGCAGGTACTGCATGTCTTTGCTGTGCAGCTGCGTGTTGAGTTTCTGCAGCGAGTTGTCCCTCTGCCTCAGAGCCGACTCCAGGCTCAGGATACGCTCCACGTGCTTCTCCACCAGGTTGGTCTGAAAATGCATGCACACACACACACACACACACACACACACACGCATACACGCGCACCACATTGTATTACCACACTGGACAAATGAGACACACTTCTTTTTATTGGATTTTAATGAATCTTGTATCTTCTATTAACATTTTTATGGAAAATTCATCTTTTTTTCAGTGGCTTCTATGCCGTGTGACCCAGTGGCTCCAAATCAATACTGAAATTGTATTACAACACTAGACAAATAAGACACACCTCTTCTTTATTGGATTTTAGTGATTCTTCTATTTTATATGATGGTGTGATTTGTGTGCATGCAGATTTCTATCTGCAGAAAACGAGAAAATATTTAAATAAAAAGAATACAAATGTATGAACGCTTGCATGCATTCACTGGTACATGCACACACACATATGCGCACACACAGAGCAATCAGTAGGGCAAAGGTCAATGAGGCGCAGTGGGTGGGTGGAGCCATATAAATTGTCAGAGCTCCCACAGAGAAAAACTTCAGGTGACATTGAAACTGTGTCAGTCTTTGGCAGGTGGCAATTCCAACCTTTTTGGCAAACCTCCTGCTTTAATCGCTCAGACCACATAAAATTGCTGAGGCTGCTCGGTGTTAGAGGCTCAATGGACTTCACTCTCAGATGAGATGGTTTATTATCACAGAGGGGATCGGGAAAAGGCCAGCCAGCCAATCTGTTCAGTTGGAAACCTCTACGTGGTTTGGATTGGCTTTGATCTGCAACCAAAGATTGATAGGACGAAGCTAAAACAAATCTTTATTTATGAATAAGGAAAATGATGTCATGTTTTCTTCTTCCATAATAAATATTGGGTTGAACTGAATGAATGAATTTTCCAGGTAGAGCTAAAATGATGACGCAGATTCAATGCCGAAGCTCCCACAAAGCTGTCATCTTTACCTGATGTCATTATGCATGTAGGCTTATTGGTTATAAGTGGAGCTAATGCAAACTGGGAGAGTCTTTCTGAAATGTAGCCAATAACTGAAAAAGTTGCACCAAATTACATGCCTTCAGCCCTGATTGACTGAAGATTGAAGATTTATGTTCACTTACAGAGGTTGCATTGCAAAAAAAAAAAAAAAAAAAAAAAAAAAAAAAAAAAAAGTCAACAGTAAGTATGTGTTTTGTTTGAGAGGATTTTTTTTCACAAAATGACTCTTAAGTGTAAGGCTATTGATCTGAAGGAGTGTTCGCTCAGCCTCAGAGGTAAAGGAAACATTTACTTTGCACCCAAGGCAACTGCTCTTTTGAAATCAGTGGTGTAGCCTCAAGTGCAACATCCAAGCAATGCAATGCATTTCAAAATGCATTTTATTGTGTCTTTCGCTCCCTCCACAGTCACGGTTGGAGCGTGAACGGCTCTTTGAAGGCTCGTCCTGTCAGGATGCACCAACAGAAAACTCATATCAGGATAGACAGTGGAAAACTGGGAATTTTGACTTCTTTAAATTACATTTCATTAGCCTAAATTTGTAACCACTGCCTTCATTTTTCAGTTACAGGGTGCAACTCTAGTTTAAAACTGAAACAGTATGGGTTGATAGTATGATGTAAAAGTTGTTAATCATGTATTATGTTTTGATAGACGTAATATAGATATAACACAAAATAATTTTGCAAAAGAGATATAGGGAGATTTGTTAAAAATTCAGCAAGGAAAATATGAATTGTAAATTGTTTTTGCTTGCAATATCGAAAATTACAAAAATGCTATTCAGAATTATCTTAAATGATGTTCTCTACCATTAATAATTTTCTCATTTATGCATTTTATTTGCAATTTGCTCACTGGGTCAGCAGCATCTATTGTACACCTGTCTGGCTCTGTAGTCCTTCTTGAGATTTCTTAATTTTTTTCCCCTCTTACCGCAGCCTTCCTTTTGGAGGATTTTTTTCTTGCCCTCTATGAGGATGAAGTCGGGTTAGGGTTAGGGTGTCGTCCTGTTGGTTGTAAACTTGTGGGCACTGAAAGCCTTTTGAGACTCTAAACGTGTAAAAGTGATGTTGGGCTTTATATTTATTTACTAAATTTTTAAATTATTTATATTATTTATATTATTAAATAAACTTGAGCTCTGGCAGATGAAATGATGCAATCGGGTGGAAGTGCTGGGTCTGCATTTAACTCCCTGTGACAGAAAGGCCCCTCCTCCAGTGCCCTTGAGCAACTCACTGAGCTGTTAGGTTCCAGACCTTTGACCTCCTTATGGAGAAAGGGTGGTAGACAAGATTATTTTCTCCTTGGGGGAATAAATAGATATACATATTGTCACCCAAGAACAGACAGGAATGCAGCTGACACTTCCACAGTCATGACATCCCTGTTGTGAATCTAAATGTTATAATTTGAATAAAATTTTGTGTTTACCATGAGGGCAGGTAATGGATGCATGATGTCAGTGGCGGTTCTGCCCATGTTGCCGCCCTGGGCAAAATTACTGCCTTGCGCCCTTCCGTGTTACTACTCCGGTCGGCCTGATGCCGACTGGTGCCGCGCACACCCGGTCAGGTCTGCCGGATCTGACAGGTGAGCGACGCGCACACACACTGCCATACCTTTCATTATAAATCAACTTTTGTTCATATGCCTGCAGCAGCACAACAGGCAATGACACAGACAACATGGTTGATTATTGACTGCGCAATGCGGCCATTCGCCGGTAATCGCGGCATCAGGCGAGCCTACCTACAGTACAATACATGAGTATTTGCTTAGGCCCCTAATATTAGACAAGGGCGTTTTTTCAGGGCATTTTCAATGGAAAAGATATCGTCTTATATTCAGATGAATACGGTAATAGAAAACTGCTTTGCAGCGCTGCTGATTTTTTTTTTTTTTTTTTTTGCGCTTGTGCCGCCCCCCACGTGACATGAAAAAATGCCGCCCGCTTCGCCCGTGCCTAAAACCGCTACTGCATGATGTGATGGGTCACCTAGGATGATGGTTTTCAAAGTGGGGTGCGGGGATGCTCAGGAGTCCTTGATTGGCTTGCAGGAGGTCCTCAGCAAAATGAGGAATTGTTTAACTTCTTTATAAATTAATTGACAAGAAATCATCATAAAAAAGTAATTAGTAATTACAAGTATTTTAACTTCCTGTTTTAAGCTCAACACTTTGAGTCTATTTGTCAGTGTCCAAGTATGACATCTGAACAGTTCAATACCTCTACAAAATATCTGTCTATACTATGACCATTAGGACAAAATCATGTCAAATGGGGGTTTTCATCTCCTGGGGATCCAGAATATGGAGAAAAAAAATCAAAACCCCTGAACATTAGTGCTGTTGAATGATTAAAAAAAAAAAAAAATCACCATAAAGGCATAGAGACAGGTGGGCCTGACCAGGAAAAAAACTAAAGACAAGCATCAGTGAAGCAAAAACACAGCTCATCTGTTCCAATCCAAACTTTGCATTTTAATTTTTCAGTGGATCCACTTTAAACATCTAGTTTGTTTTCATAGCCGTTAACTTTTACATATTTTATCTGTGTCAGCAGGCTGTAAAATGGTAATAACTGATTATTTTATAATGCTGACAGGCATCAAAAACACTCTAATAGCTTCACTACATGCACCAAACAAATAGTCGTGTGTATCTTTAGCCCAGTGCTGCATACACCGGGCGATGCAGTGTATTTGTTTCTCACCATCTTGTCAAGATCCCTCTGGAGGTTACTCTTCTCCATGTGAATCTTCTCATAGGCCTGGATCACATCCTCCAACTGCTCCTCTCTCTCTTTCCTCTTCTGGAGCTGGAGAGAGAGAGAGAGGGAGAGAGAGAGAGAGAAAGAGAGAGAGAGAGAGACAACAAATAAAAAGCTTTGACATACATGCACTTTTTTCCTCTGTCAGTTTTCAAACTTCCTCACAGAGAGAGAGAGAGAGAGAGAGAGAGAGAAGAAAAAAAAAAAACACACTAAAAACTTCCATAGTGAGAGTCATCAAATGTATCTCTTAAACCAAATTTAGGTCACCAAAATCCTGACACCTCAACAAGTATAGAGCGATGCATCTATACAAAAGGGGGGAAAAAATCCTAATTCCCACGATAACATCCAACACTGTCACAAGCTACCACATTTTGACAAACTGTTTAAGCCTCGGTGACATCTATCTTTCTCACATCGTGCTCTAATGAGGGAGTTAATGTCACCGAACGCCCTGATCAAATGACAGATCTGAGGGCAGGGACACAAGTAGTGGGAATAGTTTACAAATGAATAGCTTGTCAAGGGAGGAGAGAGTAAATGAGGGGGAATGAGATTATAATGACGAATATGGTCACTTTAGGCAACACCAAAAATGAAAGGAGTACAGAAACAGAATGAATAAGAGCGAGTGGGTGCAGCTAAAGAGTGAGAGAGTGAGAAGGCGAGATAAACAGAGCAGCCAAGGACAAAGAGGTGTGTCATTGTTGTGTGCTCGAGCACCAAGACCTATTCAGTGTGTCTATGGTAACACATACTGTAGAAATCATCACCAAGGTGAGGAAGGCTTGTCAATAGCATCGTGACTAAGAGGAGGAGAGCAGGAGTAGGGGGGAGGCGCATGGAACAAGATTTTGAAAACTAATAAAATTCTGTGGGCACTGCCACATTTTCACTATCACATTTTCAATTTTCACCACGGTTCAATAAATTTATGTGGTGTTGCGTCCTTGTCTCAAAGTCCAAAGCTCTCGGAGACAACCAAACAAATGTCCTGTGACAATACCGAGAGCTTGACTGCACGGTTTTGTTCCAGTAGATGAGTATTCTTTGTTTTGTTTTGTTTTGTTCAAGGAACAGTTCACCCAAAACACAGAAAGAAACATTATCTTCCCACTTAGCCCTGATGCAAACTATCTATTCAGATAGCATTTGTGATTTTGCATGGTTTTTAGTCCTATGTGCTGAATGGAATGGGTGGAGCTAAAACCATCAAATATGAACACTACATATATATAAAACAGTTCTTTCTCGCAGCAGTTCTTTCCGAAAAAGCAATGACACAGATACCCAACACATCCTTTGGGGGCGTGGAGTTTCATTGGGAAATACTTCCTGCCGGAAAGCACTGTCAAACTGTATCTCACCCCCTTTAATTTGTATTTGCTGGGGGCGGATAGATACAGTTTGCTGGTGTTATTTGGCACGACGTAGATCCCAGTGAAACACTCCAGTCCTGAGGGCTGTGGATTATGTCCAGTAGCCATGCCATTATAAAAATCAGGAGTGGCTACTGTTTTTCCCATGTCAATTTTTGACCGTTTTAGCCACAAACAAGAAAACCGATTAAGCCCCATTATATTGTGTGTGCAGGAGACAGGAAAGATGACACTGGAAACTGCACCAAAACACACACAGAAACATTATGGACAGACAGACTGCACCATGGGAAGTGGGAAAAATATTAACATATATATTTTTTTTATTTTGTGTAAACTGTTCCTATAAAGTGACATAAACCATGTAATACTGACACTGCCACTCCCAGGTTTGGCTGGTTTGACAGGGCGGATGTATGAATAGACAGGCAGTATGCAGCACCTTCCATCTTCTACAATGCACTCAATTCGAGGTTTGTCCATTTGACAGTAACGCCGTATGAAAATCAGCTGAAAATCCTCTAGTCCCCTCCGTCTTAGCTTGCTACTACGCTGTGCAAATAGCTGCAGTTGCTTCCTTATGTGTTGCCTTTTGCTCATGCCATCTTGCGTCCCTGAGGGGATTAAACTGAAAAGCTCCCAGCGCCAGGAGGGGCCTGGTAAAGTAGCTGTTTGTGTAACTGCTGCTGATGAGAGCGGCAATATCGAACGAAACCCAAGCATGACGAGACGCCGCTGTGGCCACGCGAGGCGGCTGCACAGGTGCCATTCCGCGTCCAACGCTAATGCATTTTGCTCCCTCAAATTCTGCCTCGTCTGATGAACATTACGCCCGCCCTCTCCTCCTCTCCTTCATTACTGCAAGTCACCGGCAAACCCAAACAGAGAGGGGTAGGCGAGGGGAGGGGAGGTGGGGTGTCCTGTCCCCAACGAGCATGCTCAGTGAGCTGTGGCACATTCCATCACTCTGAATGCCTGGTGTCAGAGCGGTGTGACCTTGCGTGTCCCAGGCTAATGATTTGTTTGGCTCCCATAACCCATTTCCTTCCTCACTCTCTTTTTTTTCCCTCTCTCCCTCCCTATCTCTTCTTCCCACTGCCTTCCTGCTTCCACCACACACTCAATCTATTCACGTTTCTCTTTCCCCACTCTCTCCCTCCCTCGATGACTCTGTCAGAGAAATAGTAGAATTAAGAGTGAGAGGAATGACTAATCCAAACACATTATGGGCACTGCCATTCTCCTTTCTCGTTCTATTCCATTTTTGGAGGGGAGTTATACTACAGTATGTGAGTAGAAAACTGAAACTGATGCCTAGTCCTAGATCTGTTTTTTATACACTCTTGAAAAAGATGCAGCACTTCTTTATTTTATTTTTAATCTCTACACACAGTACTACATGCATTATTGTTAAGGTGTCATAATTAAAAGATCTTTGTTGTCCCATGGTACACCGTGGGTTGAGTTGATTTTTCTTTTTTAAATCTAAGGTGGACATACTCAGCAAAATCCTGGCCAGTTTTCGTCCCAGCTACGCTTCTCCTCCAAAATAGAACACCAGCGTGAAAATCCCATGTCACAGTGTTTCTTGGACGGCTTCTCAAAACGCCCCAATCTCAGGAATTTCGCTTAGACTGCAACTTTGGTGCTTAATTAGCTCTGGACATCCTTTTGCGTATGTCCACCAGGACTGGCCCCAATTCAGCTTTAATTCAATTAATTCGCAGGGAGGATTTTCTACAAAATTCAAACACTGAAAAGCCTTTTCATGTGATAAGGTTCCCCATTTCACTGTGTTAAGAAATGATTGAAAATGAATGTGTAATCATTGGTCACTGAGCGATAGTTATTTAAAGCTTGAAATGAAAATGAACATAAAGTGAGCCGACTGCAGTCTTAAAGTGTACTCCATCACAGAATTGTCCCTCCAGCCTCTCTCTCTCTCTCTCTCTCTCTCTCTCACTCTCTCCACTCTCTCCCCTATCATTTTGCCTCTCAACCCCTCCTCCTCTCTTTATTCTCCCCACCCTCTGCCTCCCATCCTCTTCCTGGTCTCTCGTGTTTTCCCTCTCGGGCTTCTTACCTCATGGGTCAGGGCATTGACTCTCTGCTGCAGGTTGCCGTTCTCCGACTGCAGCAGTGCCGTCTCCTTGCTCTCAAAGGAACAGTAGGAGTTACTGTCCTCCCCAAACTCGCTGATCATAGGGAACTGGAGGAACAACGAGATGAACATTGAGGTACAGCATATACAGTGGAGCAGTCTATTTTCACAGACAATTTATAATCTGATATGTCAAAAGGAAGGATATGGATGAGACATGTAGTTTTAGATGCAAAACATGGGCCATATAATGTTTTCTGTGACTGAAAACTACATAGAAATGATTGCATAAAATGCACACATATGATTGTGTAGTTATAATTCTGCTGCATATGCATTAACAGGGTGAACCACCTCTAAACACTGTGGGTAACCGATTTGTTCAATATTATTTTTTTGTTATGTAAATGTAAGTAAATTGGATTAATTCTGCTGTGATTATCACAGAATTAAATGGTGGCAATGCCCTACAATTGTTTGTTAGTGGAATTCTGTGATGAGAACATATGTTATGTAACTTGATTTGGTTAAATCTATTTTCAAACGAACGCATTTACATTTAGTGCTTATCTTGAGCGCAGAGGACTTTTTGTCTTCTGTTTCATATAACCGCCACAGATGCTGTGTCTATTTAAGGAGCAAGCAAACCTTTTCCATTTAGAGAAACACTTCTGTCTGCTCAAATTTACTGTACATGTTCACACGGCGGGTTCATCCTCAGGAGGTCCAAGAGTCCTCACACTGCCGAGCATTAAGCACTCTGAACTGAAGAACAGCCTTACTTCAACCCATGTTCAAAGCAGCAGGAAGCAAAGCAGCACTTCCATCTGCATCATTACCGCAGCCGCGTTCAACCGTCTTACATTTAAGCCCGGAGTGAGACTTTCCACTCAACAATTCTAAAAATCCTGTGACTTTTTTCCCCCTTGAATGTTGCATTTGCAAAACAGGTGTTTCTGCATAAAATCAATGTGTGTATGCGTGCATGTGGTAGTGGCTGTGGTGGGCGAGAAAATGAGATGCTATTGTTTAGGCTCCGTTTGACTTGAATAAATTAAACGTCTTTCTTGTGATGCGCATCTTGGTTTGTAGGCTTGGGGTTTCCGCACGCCACAAGAAAATCTTATCCCGAAACCTGCCAGAAAAATCATCCCTTTTTTGGAAATGACTGGTGTTAATATTGTGAAGGAAGTCAATATTTTTTGGATTAATTGTGCAGCCCTTTGAAAAGGCACATACTGTGTTTACATAGGCACAGGTGTGACAAATCCTATTCCAAACAGCCAAAACCAGCACCTGCTCCTCCAAAACCAACACCTGTCTCTCTGGGAATGGGCCCTGAACAAACTGCTGTTTGCTAGTAAGTCAACAGCGCTGTGGCAGCCGTGGGCCTTGGCTAACAGCTGCTCACTAAAAGGATGCATGTTGCTGTACCACTGTAACACTCATCCATACGGGAAGGACGAGACCCTAAACGACCACCTCTCTCTGTTAAAACTTCTAGCAATGTCTCTCTTCAGTTCTTTCCAGGAAAAATCCACCCTGGGACATTTTAACCTTGATTTAAAAAAAAACAACAAAAAAACAGAGTCTATTTTGTTTGGTATTTCAATCACAGTTACAATGTGAAGTTTGACAAGAGAAAAATGTTCAATTATCTAAAGCATCAATGGTAAATGTCAGGGTTTGGTGTCAGAACAAGCGCTCCTTTCCAGACTCACCATTTTGCACTGACATTCAACAATCATGCAGGGAAAAACTCATCATAGACGATCAATTTCTTCACCAACAGTAGCTTCAATAGATCAGCATGCAATGCAGCCGCAGCTTGCATCTTTGTGTAACCAGGCATGTATGGCACATCAGCATTGTTCTTTCTCCACTCAACTGGAAAAACTTTGCTATGGCTTTTGCTCCCTCCACCCACACGATGCAACACAAAGAGCCACCTTCTCCAATCAGTGAGTGAAGAAGTAGATGAGACAGGTTGAGGCAAAACAAGCACACTGACAGCGTAAATTGCAACACTTTATCACCAAATAACTCCCAGCATTCACAGAACACTGACTGATGACACCTAACCAAGTATCTGAGGGCGGATTTTCCCTTTAATTCTCTTTGACTCAACCTCACTCCTCACGCATTTCTCTTTTTCTTTCCTCACTTTCTGTTCTCTTCTCTCACGACTTCACTCTTACTCCCTCCTTTTCTTTTCCTCTGTCTCTCAGTCCAACCGGAGCCGTCCCTGGGGTGGCATTAGCTGCCCGTGCTGCCAGGTGGACAGGCTTCACCTGCCTCACAAGCTGTGCGCCTCGCTCCCTCTCTCTCCTGTCCTCCCCAACATCAGTGTGCGTCCCACCAGCAGCAAGCAAAACAGCGTTGGTTATGTGATGTCATCACTGTGCCTATGACTTTACTCAGTATGCAGAGATGA
This sequence comes from Myripristis murdjan, assembly GCF_902150065.1. Lineage (NCBI taxonomy): Eukaryota > Metazoa > Chordata > Actinopteri > Holocentriformes > Holocentridae > Myripristis > Myripristis murdjan. The sequence goes on from NC_043998.1 coordinate 5,607,919, forward strand.
TCAGCAGATGGTCCATTGTTTCAAATACGATGAATAGTGCTCGCAAGTTAAACATTTACTGGAGCCTTCAGACAAAGAGTCATTTCAAGTGTATTCTACACTCTTTGTGAATAGTTAAAGTAATTGTGGTTGTACAGTTGATACAAATCATTTGAATTGGAAATGTTACACATCTCCCCAAAGACAGCACAGTACATCACTGCAACAGCTTAAAACTGAAATGGACTCGTATGGTTCTTTATTGAAGGCTTCTTAAATTTCCTGAACTGGTTCTGGCTCTGGCCCAGGCAAGTCCCATTTTTAGATAAAAGTGTCCTTATTCAAGTGCATTAATGGTGCACTATACAAAATTAACAGTTACGTGAGGACCATTTAGCTTCATCTGACAAAATATGAAAATGGCACCTTATTTATTAGTGAGCAAGGACAATGTTGAGAACCACTTTGAGCCAACCATCAAATTTCATGCTTATTGCACATTTTTCATCAGTTGAGGCTAAACATACTTGACTTGTTGCAGTTTTGTAAAGTGCACCTTTAACTTGTATGAACCTATTGGAAAGTACATGTGCTAATCCCGAAGACATAATGTGCTTTAAATGGTATCAAAACACTATTAGACATTTGAATTGCTGTTTTGCAATTACATTATGTATGATTTTCTTTTTATTTTCAAGCACTTATATCCATCTACTCCATAATACTGCTCATGCACAAGTTAATACAGAGGAGCGGGGCCGTTGTGAAGGAAACTGTTATCAAAGTGACTGCTGGTGCTCCCTGCATGCACAGCTGCCTGCGCTGGGCTGGGACAGAGCAGAGGGCAAAATGTCAGGTTGATGCTGGTTCTCACACAGATGGGACAAGAGAAGCCCAGCCGTTTGTCATCACAGAATAAGGTTGAATAGGGGATTTGGTGAAGCTTATTGCAAACTGTACGGAGCACACACAGAGCAGAACAAATCCTAATACAGTTTTGTGTGAGTCTATTGATGTCTGAGCAGAGGTTCTGCAGTGTGTGGAGGCATGGTGCTACCTGATTGCCAGTCCTGCACACACCTCTGTGCAGCAGGGAACTGAATCCTGCTTAAGCCTCTAGCTGCTAATGAACTGCCTACTCTGCTCTTGCTATCTAAATAAAGATGTACAGTAAACATGCAGAGTAGTACACCTGTTCCCAGTCCCTCAAACAGCACAGCCCACTGGAAGAGTCCTTTGAGCTCTGTGTGGAAGGCGTCACGCTTTGACACGGCCAGCTCTTGCAGAGCTTTTCCCTTGTTGACTCTGAAACCTATTTTCCAGTAAGCTTAGTAATCAGTGTGGATGCCATTATGAATATGGGTAACAAAGCTGTGATACAGTGTTACTGATTTAAAATGTAAATAAAAATCTTTTGTATTTTGTGTAATCAATGGTGTTTAGTTTTACATCATCTGATCATGTTATAATAAACTGCCACTTTCACTTCTGCCACATACAGTAAGGACTTTAACCCACTTAACAAGCTCAGTGCTTGAATGTATGAAAGATGGCTTCACTACCCAGTCAATGCACAGAGTTCGCCTTTGAGGAAATGTAACAGTGCCATTTAACTGACTGCCTCTGCTGGGCTACATTAGCTCTGAGAGACTCTGGGCTTTTTGTTAATCTTTAAAGATCAGGGGGAGGTTCAGCCCCACTAAAAACAAAACAGTGCTTATTCTAAACATCACTGGATATCTTCTGCCTGATTCTGACCTCAAACAAGGACAAAAAAAAAAAAAAAAAAAAAAACGGCGATCACTGCTTTTCAAAGATGTAGTAATTTCTGACTTTGTAGCACGGCTGTGAAGTGAAAAACCTTCACCTTGATCTCATAGATCTTGAGTTTCCTCTTGATGCTGCTGTTCTCTCGCTCCAGGCTGGCCAGCCGGGTCTTGATGTCCTGATAGGCAGTGATAAGGGCAAAGTGGGAGGTGGAGTAGACATCGTCGGGGGGCATGGGAGAGGTGCGCCAGACCACGCTGGTGCAGCCGTCCTCCTTCAGACCCCCTGCCTCGCCGCCCCCTCCCAGCAGCCCCAGCTCCCCGCCGCCGAACAGAGACTCCATCACTCAGAGCCTCAACCTGGCAGACAGAGAAAGGGATGGCGGGGGGGTTATATGTTGCCTTCCTTAATTATTAAACATCAAACTGGTATCACTGTGAGAAATGTGCTCCCAAAAGTGAGTTGGAGAGGAAATGAAGGAAAATAGGATGGGCATGGAGTAGAGAGAACTAAAATATACTTCACTATTATTGATAATGCCACATGGTATACTGTGTTGCCCAGGGCAATAGGTGTGTACACAGGATAAATCCTAGCAAAACAAAGTACACAAACCCCTTGGCTCCTATGCACAACACCACATTTCACACTTCTACAACTGGGACTGACTCTCAGTACGACTGCAACAATGTTAAAAAACATCAAGCGGGCCAATTCTGCTCCTTTCATGCAACAAACACAAACAAAGCAGCACTCAATTGAGAGCGGCCAGACTGCTGGCTCAGACAATGTAAAATATTCAAAAGCAAAATGGGTACAGGGAGACATGGGAACAAGGAACACCGTTATTCCAAGTTCAAGTTACAGACGACCAGTGGCCTTGTTATCTCTCATTGTTTTTCCAGATATGTGCAGGCTGTTGTGTTAAGTACAGTTATCCAGTTAGTCACATTATCACATTTTCTCCTACTGCCAAGCCCTGAAAAGACTCACCCCACCTCTGTATCCCAAAGAGGTTTTTAATGCCATTACAGCCCTTTTTATGTCTATCTTTTGCATTGGTTATGCTGTAGCTGGAGTTTCTCTTTGAGTGTATGAGCACGCGGTGCGTTTTCTGTACTGAAGCCTCATAAGATGTTGCACACTTGGAGTCTGCTTCGTGCTACGTTGTTCCATTTCACAGTACTTAAAAAATAAAAAAAACATGAGCCTCGACAGCCCGCTCTCCTTGAGAAAACGAACCAGCGGCATGGTTGGCATATTGAACGTGTCGGGTAGTTGACTGACCATGCTAAGTCACAGCCAAGTGGCCTCACCCCCCCTCTGCCATCCCCATGACTCTGGCTGGTGCTGTCATGAATGATAAATAGCACCTGTGATAACACTGCCCTCTCTTTATGGTGCCACCGAAGGGATGTGTGCATAAAAGGCGCATTACACATGGCCAGGCACACCAATAACAATGGTTTGATTTACGTCAAGGATGCTGAGGGAATTACAGTATTACACAACACCTAGTTGATTTGATGTATACTCAGTGGAACGGATGCCTGCTTGAGTCCCAACCTTGTGAGTCAGCCGTTGCCTACCGAGCTATTTTCATTTTCTGCTTGCTCTTCCCTCCTCGATGCTATTTTCCTTGTGTTTCAAGAGAAGGAGAGAGAGAGAAAGAGAGAGAGGGAGAGAGGGAGAGAGGTAGGGAGGGAGGGAGAGAGAGAGTGAGAGAGAGAGAGAGAGAGAGTAAGGGGAAAAAAAGCCTCTATCAATCTTAGGCTCCTTTCTTAGCTGGTTTAGGGGGTGATCCAAAAGCACACCCACATGCACACACAAACACATGCCTGTGCACATGCAGCCTCCTCCCACCCAAAAAAAAAAAAAAAAAAAAAACACACACCGGGACATAGACAGAAAATACACAAGTGGACACAGCGGACGGGCTGATCAAACATAAGACGTAAACACAGGAACTGCAGCCAGTCACCTGCCAGCTGCCTGACGACTGGTGTTTACATAGAGAAGATATTAAGGTCTTGTGATGGGTACTGTGTTGACATCATGCTGTCATATCTAATGCAGCATCCTCTGGCCTTGTATGCTCACTCTACCAACATGCAGTGTATGTTTTCACTGAATACCGCATTTCAGCATAAAAATTAGAACTGCTTATATCAAAGAAAAACAAAAAAAACCCAAAACAAAACAAACAAAAATCAAGTAGTATTTTTTCCTTTACATTACCTCTGATGCTCTTTAGAAGTCCAGCGTACTCACATAGGGTGTTGATGTAAAAACTTATTCCATTAAGACTCAGACATTTAAATCCTTTGTATTTAGACATACATGTCGCGGCTGAAAAGGCTTCGTTAGCGCTGGAAACTGCTTACAGTACAGTAAATTGCTCTCCGTGTTTGCATTTGGCCTTATAATGTGCCACAGAAAGGAAGAAGAAGAAGCGAAGAAACAAGAGAACACTTGCTTAACACGTCAGGCAGCATGCTGATACCACACCACAGTGTGCCGTCTTTTTTAATTGGTTATGAAAATGGATATTTACAGGCTAAGCCTTCACAAAAGTCCAATGAATTGACTATGTCTCTGTTAAAATCCGATGGAAAAAGCATACATCAGCTGACCCCATACAGTCTTGAGGAAACCACCATGTATAGGTCAAAAAAAACAAAATAAATTGCTACAATAAGAGCAGGTTGTAATGGAAAAGATCTTCTAAAAACAGGCTGTGAAATCCATAGATCACACAATACAATCCCATGAACAGAGATATGCCTGGGCTACATTTCCAGATAAATTTGCATAGTAAATACATACATCTCCTCCC